>NC_058132.1:415653712-415678375 GCF_016433145.1 Gracilinanus agilis | reverse complement strand
ACCCTTAACTTCTGTGTATTGGCTCCTAGGTGGAAGAGTGGTAAGGGTGGGCAATGGGGGTCAAGTGACTTGCCCAGGGTCACACAGCTGGGAAGTGTCTGAGGCTGGATTTGAGCCTAGGACCTCCCATCTCTAGGCCTGACTCTCAATCCACTGAGCTACCCAGCTGCCCCAAACTACTTTTTTTTTTTTAATCAGCCATTGGTCTGCTTCTGGATCCTGACCAAAATTGATTCTAGGCATTTGAGATTCCAGTATTCCCAGTAGTTGACAGAAGGCATTATAGACTGACAAACTTGCCAGATGGCCATCTCAAAGGGAGCCCCTTCTTTTAGCCTGATGGAGAAAGATCCTTGTCATGGGCACCAATGCAAGCCATAATTGCTGATTACCATGACTTCTAGGATGCTAGTTTTTCCTAGAAGTGTTTATGTTCATTTTGTTTAAAATGTTGATTAATGAATTTTTATTGCTAGCATTGAGGAGTATAAATCTAATTAAAATTTTAGCAGCACTAGTTAGCAAAGTAAAGGTAAAGTTAGTAAAAGTAAAGTGGTTGCAAGCTTTCACTATCTATTATACCTACTGGATTTGAAAAAACTCAAGTTCAAATCCAGCCTTAGATAATTACTAGTTGTATAACCACTGACAAGTCACTTACTCCCTATATACCCCACTTTTCCTGGAGTTTGAAATGAGGGTAATCATAGCACTTACCTCACTTACTTGAGCATATTCACTGCTTGGAATGCATTTATAGAATTCTATCAGATTCTTCTCTTGATATTTGCCTTTTTTAGATTGTCATTACCTGAACAACTCACTTATCCCAATTTGTCTCCATTTCTTCACCTATAAAATGAGCTGGAGAAGGAAATGAATCGTAAATAACTCCAGTATCTTTGCCAAGAAAACCCCAAGTGGAGTTATGAAGAATTTTGCTCATGAGTGAAAAATGACTATAAAACAACAACAAAAACATTGCAGATTAATCAAATCCAATTGAAAATTAGGTGGAAATTCCTCAGTTTCACAGCTACATGGATTTTGAAATGCAGAATTTTCCTTGCTATTTGTATCAGAATCCAAAAAAACTTTTGGAACTCTTGTATGAGTTCAGAAAATATCTCTACTGTGGGGTTCCAGCCCTCACAGGATCCAGGGGACCCTTGCAGGAGGAGAATGGCTTCAGCATGAGAGAGAGATGAGAGACAATCAAAGCTTTACCTACAGTCAGGCATTGCAGAGAACTGCTCTGACCAGGCTCGCACTGCTTTATTTTTATACGCTTAATGATTACACATACATTTGTCATGTAGTTTCATTTTTAACATGAATCTTTTCTTTACAGATAATGGAATAAATCACACATTAACTCTTACCAAAAAAAAAGCCATTTGATTGGCATTCTATAATTATTCTATATTCTTTGATTCTAACAAAAGATGCAAAGCTTTGCAGAAAATGTTTGTGTTGTCATCATGGGGTAACTCAGCTAGAAGTCACTCCTTCTGGTACCTGTGAGGTACCAGACATGCAGTTAAGCTAAGAATAATTATTCGTTACACTAACCAATTAAACTAAGAATAGTTATTCATTACTCTAATCAATTACATAATCAATCAGACTTCAAAAAGATACAATCAACATAATTTCATTACTAACAACTTTTCATTCTCCAGTAACTTTCAAAGATATCCTTGACCTGTTGCCTAGCCTGTGGGGTTAACAAAACAGTCTGGTGGAGTGGAGCATGCTGTGCCAGCCTTTCCATGAAAGGCAACTCTCTATATTTCATCCATTGTCCTCCTATATTAACATACGGGATCATGGAAGCTTGTCATCTCTGGCCTTCTATTATGTAAGCTTCTGTATATGGGAGTGGAAAATCTAAGCACAGTTTTGTTGGGAGTTTAATACGTAGGATGATCCCATCTATGACCCCTTATTATCATTATAGGAGCAAATGGATAGTAGATTGGGACATCAGTTTCAATCCTGCAAGCATTTGATTCTCATCTATGCCATTTGCATAATCAGAGTCTTTAACATTAAATCACTATTTGCTAATTTGTTAAGAAGTGACTTTAGGGGAATTTCTGCATCATTACATGTAAAGGTGGAATTTTCCTGGGAATCTATAAAGGCCCTAGTAAGGCATCCAGCTGTTCTTCTATATTTCCCTGGGACTGAGTAAGGATAGTGATCATGACAATTCTAATAATGAGTATTAGTAAGAGAGGAGTCACACAGGGAAGTCTGAGAGGGTGTTTCCATCCTTCCTGGGTACTACTGTGCGGTTCCTGAGTTCCACCTGTGACCATGTCAGACAGCATGGATTTGATTATTCCTAGCAGTCTACTGCAAATTTCTATGGAAATAGTGATTTCATTTCTTGTTTAAATTTTGGATAGCTCAGGATATATGTAACGCAGCTTGCATTATATACCAATAATGATTCTAAGGATGTTAGCTGTTGTCTAATTCACTTAATTACAATCACTGGAGTTCATTTAGTGGAAAGGGGATAGACATATCTAAATTTGGGCTTTAGAGAAATCACTTTATCAGCAAATGGGAGGTTTGACAGCAATGGGGAGATAAGTGATATGGATACCAACCAGCTGTTATTATAATAGTACAGTCAGGAGGTGATAAGGGTTTCAGGCTTGTGGCAGTATCAAAGGAGATATGACAGGTCTAGGAAACAGATTGGTTTTGGGGGTTAAGGAACAAGGTGAAAGTGAGGAATCCAGAATGACACCTAGGTCTTAAGAGAATGGTGGCACCCCTGAAAGTAACAGCAAAGTTTGGAGGCAAGGAGAGTTGAGAGGAATGATAATTAGTTCATTTGTGGACAAGTTAAATTTAAGATGTTTATAGGACATCCTATATGAAGTTAGAGATGTCAGTCAGCAGAGAGTGAGGGCTAGATAAGGAGAATTATGAATCACCAGCATAAAAATAATGATTGAATCCAGAGGAGCTGATGAGATCACCAAGTGAAATATTATAAAGAGATAATAAGAGGACTTAGGACAAAGCCCAATGGGATTCCCATAATTAATAGGCAAAGAAAATTGAAGAGTAGTCAGGTAGGAGGCGAACTAGGAAAGAGTAATATCATTAAAAACCTAAAAAGGAGAGAGTAGAAAAGGGAAACAGTCATTATTAAATGCCTACTATGTGCTAAGTGATTTACAAATATTATTTCATATATTCACAAAACAATCTTGAGAAGTAGATACTATTATCACCACTTAACAGATGAGGAAACTGAGGTTGAGAAGTTTCTGTCTTAGAGTCACACAGCTAGAATAGAATTCAGGTTTCTAGACACCACTTCCAACCAAACTGCCCCACCTAGTTGTCCATGTTAAAGATAAAAAGGGCCAATCTGGCTTCAATCCTTGGTGTCATCTAAAAATTGTTTGCTTGAGGAATGACTTTGTTAATTGCCATTTATTGGCACCATTGTTGGCTTTTACAAATGCAAGCAGCTCTTTTGGGTTATATTGATTTTAGAGAAATGTTGACTATTTTCTGCAGTAGGAACAGAGAAAGTGTTGGTGAAGTTGATAACCCCTCACCACTTTCCCAATCCACCCAGGATTATTTTAAGGGGAACTGATATATTTAAATACCTTCATCTTCATAAGTAAAAAATATCTTTAATCTTCCTGGGGTTCCTATATTGTTAGGTGTTAACTATACAGAATAGTTTGGGGAACAATGCTTCTTCCTTCCATTGTCTGCCCGCCTTCTATAACTCACTGTGGAAACTGACTTTAGCCCAGTGATTCCCAAAGTGGGCACCATCAAGGTGGGTGCTGCAGCGATCCAGTGGGGCGGTGATGGCCACAGGTGCATTTTATCTTTCCTATTAATTGCTATTAAAATTTTTTAAAAATTAATTTCCAGGGGTGCCAAGTATATTTTTTTTCTGGAAAGGGTGCAGTAGGCCAAAAAAGTTTGGGAACCACTGCTCTAGCCCATCTTGTTAGTTTTGGTTGAATGTTGGAATAAAATAAGATCTAGGTTATTTAACAATTAGTATAAGTAACATATACTTAATTAAAACATGGAAATGTGGTGATTCTTGTGACTTAGGGACAATTGTGAAGTCTGAAGTGCTTCAAATCCTCCTGGATGAGCCATTTTATACCTTTAAGTAACAAAGATGCCATAATCACTATGGCAAGAAACCATCAGGAAGCCAGTGGAATCAAAAGAGAAGAGGCCTGAGACTTAGCTTGAGTCTTGAGATTTGTAACAATAAAAAAGTAGTGGATGTCACATAGAAGGGAGATAGAGAATGTCTATGTGGTGAATCTCTCTTCCAGCACTCCCCTGGAGCTGAATATACACTAGGAGACTTTAGGGGGTATAACCCCAAAACTGGGTGACCTGGATGGTCCTGCTGCCCCACAGGAGTTACGGGCAAGGCTTCCCTATAAAAGGAGGTATGTGGTACCCCAATCCAATCTTGAATAAGGACAGGATCCAAACAAACCTCCCCCAGGTCAGTTAATTTCACAGCAGTTAGTTTGGCTTCAAGATGGAGGCAGCCAGACCAAGCTGTGGTTCCCTTCTCCCTTGTTGTCTCTCAGGCACACTGGAATGCTATCTGACTATTGAATGGCTTTTTATTATTCTCAAATCAGGGTCTGGGGAAAGGGGTGAAGGGCAGAGGGATTTTGGGGTGCCCTCTTCTCTATTTCTATGGGGTCTATCACTTAGGAGGGAACCCTAATGGTTCCACTCCTAAGCTTCTTCCCCCACCCCCTTCTCCTTCTATTTCTATTTCTCTGTTTCTATCCTATTCTATAATTGTAAGTTTTGGCTGAAAAGAGTCTCTCATCAAGGTTGGGTAATGGGCGGAGACTAAGAGATTGCTCCCAAAATGGAGTCCAAACTTAGTGGGTGAGATGTGATGGAATGGCTTTGATCAGGGAATCAGGGTTTCAATTCCCAAAAGAAAGATCCTCAGGAAGCCTTCAGTACTGGATCTGAGCTAGGTTGTCCTCCTCCTCCCTCTTTCCAGTCCTCTGTCCAAAGACCTCTCCTCCTCCTCTTTCTTAGAGAAATTCCCAGAATCCTCTCTGGTTGAAACTGTCAGCAACTTCCTTCTCCTTTGGTTCCATCTCCCTTGCACAAATCCCATCCTTACAGATTGAACCCATCAATCTCAAGGATAGAGATAGATTCCTTGCCTTTTAGAGAAAGAACACTCTTAGGAGTAGAGTGAGAAGAAAACAGTAGTAATTCTACTTCTTTTATTTTTTATATTATTTTTACTCTTCTTCCTTAACAGTTTGGGACCAAATTCTATGCTCTGGTTTCATTTTCACATAAAGCCACAAACCAGGATACACACAGCAAAAATGTAAGCTGCTTCTAGTTTATGCTTCTATTTTTGCTTCCTTTATGGAACTATTGTTGTTCAGTTGTTTTATTTTTGTCTGACTCTTTTTGGCCCCATTTGGGGTTTTCTTGGCAAAAATATAGGAACAGGTTTGCCATTTCCTTCTCTAGCTCATTTTACAGATAAGAAACTGAGGCACATTAAGGTTAAGTGATTTGCTCAGGGTCACACAGCCAGTAAGTGTTTGAGGATCAGGTCTTCCTAACTCTAGACCCAGTGCCCTATCCACTGTACCACTTAACTGCCCCAAATATTAAAAATCAGATATTATTGATCTATTGAGTTTTGTGTGAATGCAATTATCTCAGGCAATATCTTTCTCAATTGCTATTTCAATTCTGAAGTTCCTTATTTCAAACTCATAATTAAAAAGCATTAGGGGGCAAAGGATACTAAGAATCATGCAGTTTTTTTAATATATAAAAATTAATTTAATGTTTGGTGCCTTAAATATGAAATCCTTTTCCAACAACCCAATTGATACATCACATTGTTGTGGGGTATAGCCAATGTTGTGGAGTGAAATGGTGAACCTCTGAGTTCAGGAAGGATAACTTTTGCAAGAATGCAAGACTCTGAAACTTAGCTTAAAAGTAAAAAGAAAGATTTATTAGTAAGATATAATTATTGGCCAGTAAGACAGCATGAGTGGAACAACCGTAGGGGGTTGCTCCCAGGATGCTTCAGTTCAGGGGTTTTTATATTCTTTACAACAGTGAGTTTGTGATGCTGTGTCACAGTGTGGACATGACTCTTAGAGTGGTAAACACTTAGGCATTTGGTGGGGTGTTCCATCATCTGACCAGGGTCTGCCTGAAGACCCTCAAAGTTTAGGGAACAGATGAATGCCTGAGATACAGCCTGATGGTATCAAGGTGTAGCTTGGAGGTGCATTTCTATATCCATCTCAAACTAAAGGAGGATTCAAAAGATGATAATAATCTTTCTCAGGGTCTTATAGAAGTTATCAGATGTTCTTGGGATAGGAGTCACAAGGACAGAAAGGAGCAAGGGAATTTCCCTGCCTACAGTTTGCCTGGGTTAAGGGGGGGACAATGTCCATGCCAACATTACTAAAAAGATTAAACTACAGTAAATTGAAATATGAGTCACACATTTTCTTCAAAGAGGCAAACAGGGTTGTAGGAAATGGCCTTATCAGGTGCTCAAAAGCAATAAGAAATATCATTCCATGAGACACTTAGCCAGTTTATCTTGAACATTAGCAATCATGTAGTCCAACTTCCTAATTTTACAGATTTAGGATACTGAAGGGCAGAAGAGCTCAGTGACTTGAACAAGGTTAAGTGGGGCTGGGGCAGGACCAACAAATTCATATCCTTTGATTCCTAATCCAGTACTCTTACTTACCATTGAACTGTTGATTGAAAAAATACAGAACTATTAAATAGTCAGAAAAGCCACTCTTTAATTAAGGACAGGGGTCACTGGCTGAGTAGGCCCCTACACAGAGCTGCCCGCTACAGGCCTACAAGAGTCTGAGGATAGAACTCAGGATGCTCTGGTTCCTGGCCCCAGAAGTGCCACTGTGATAGATGACAACTCCAAGGAACAAAAGAATTCAGGGAACCTACATACCATTTGGGGAGATCCAGGGGCAGGGAAAAATAATTGACATTACTACAGCTATAAGGAAATGTGAGTGTTCAAACTATACTGACAGGATACAATCAAGCTAGGGAAAGGAATCCTAGCTAGAGGCTAGGGTGTAAGGGAAGGGGCTACTTACAATGGATACTAAAGGCTGGTCCCTTTCCAGGTATGTCTTCCTGAATCATCAGATTCCACCAGGCCACAATTTGGGGTCTCTAGGTTCCACATCAACAGAATCATTCTAATTTCCTTATAATGATTATAAACAAAAAGATGAGTGATGATTGTAGAGGACAATACTTGATGACTATGGACTTTAAACTGGTTCATTAGGTCAAGGACCTGTAAGAACTCTTGTTGTGGGGTGCAGAGATGATCCTCTGGGGTTTGGGAAAGGTACCTTTTGCAAGAATGCAAGACTCTGAATCTTAGCTTAAAAGTAAAGAGAGATTTATTATTAATGTAGAATTTTTTGGTGAGCAAGACAGTATGAGTGGAACAACCTGGGGATTGCTCCCAGATTCCATCAACTCTAGGGACTTATATACTTTTTACAACAGTGGGTACATGATGTTGTATCATAGTATGGACATGATTCTAGAGTGGTAAACCATTAGGCATTAGGGGTGTGTGTGTGTGTGTGTGTATTTGGTCATCTGATGGTGTCTGCCTGAAGACCCTCATAATTTAGGGAAGATGGATGCCTGAGATCCAGCCCAATGGTATCAAGGTGTAGCCTGGAGGTGCATCTCTATATTTAAAGGATGATCCAAAGATGATAATAATCTCAAGGTCTTATAGAAGTTATCAGATGTTTCTTGGGTTAGTAGTCATAAGGGAGCAAGGGAATTTCCCTGCTTATAATTTGCCTGGGTTTGGGGGATGCCCATGCCACTCTTACCACTTGTAGTAACTATGCTCTCTCTCTCTCTCTCTAGGTATCTGTGTATTGGCAATTATGTCATGTTGACATTTGGTCTTGATTATATCTGAATCCATAAGTTAAGGATTGGGCACGTTAACTTTGCTCTGTTCCCTGACCACGTGGGAGTGCCACCAAGCTAGATGAGGACTCCTAGGAACAAAAGAAATTGGGGAACTTATATACCATTTGGGAAGATCAGGGGCTGGGACAGATGACTGATGTCATCATACTGACCGGATACAATCAAGCCTGGGAAAGGAATCCTAGCCAGAGGCTAGGGTGTAAGGGAAGGGGCTGCTTACAATGGATACTAAAGGATGGTCCCTGCCCAGGTGTGTCTTCTTGGGAAAGGGTCTCCGATACAAAGGGGAAGGCTACCTAAGACAAAAGGGTATTTAGCATTTACCCTGGGGTCCATTATTCAGTCTCCAACTGCTAGTCAGGGATTCCCTTCTGGGTGGATTCTCAGGAGAACCAGGAACCGGGAACAAGCCCAAGCTTTGGGGGTCTCTGACCTACAAGCTATTCCTAAAAGTTAGGGCTCATCAGATCTCACTAGGCCACAAGTTTGGGATCTCTAGATTCCACATCAACAATGCCTTGTTCTATGTATTCCACTGATTAGTATAGCACAGATATATCTTAATATATTTAGACCTACAAAATAAATTATGTGATTTATTTGTAGTGAAATTTGAATAGGTTTTTCATGTGATTCTAAAATCTTTTCATCACTGAGCTATTCCCTGGTTAAGATCATTTAGGAAGCTCTTCAGACCCTAAATATAAAGGTAATGTCCTTGGAATTCCTAGGAGTTTCTAGGAGAGCTCTGGGAACAGTAGGCCCATTCATCCTCTACCATATATAAGGATAGTTAGAATTTTAAAATTATTTGTATAGGATTTAGAGAAACTATATATGACTTTATAATGAATGAATAAAAGTGTATATAAAGCACTTGTTTTGCCAGGCATTGTGTTAATCATTGGGGGAGAGAGACAAGAGACACAGAGACAGACAGAGATAGAGATAGAGACAGGGACAGAGAGACCGAGAGAGAATTGAAGTTCTTTATCCTAAGGAGTTTGTCTTCCAAGAGGGAGGGCAACACACATAAGGGTGTGAGCAGGGAAAGGAAATTTTGTTCTTGTGAAGTAGAAAACTGAAAATGGGTTGGGAAGAGTACTTGGTAAGAAGACTTGGGTGAATGGGTGATTTGAAAGTGTGGCTAAAATAATGGCCTGGTGTTCAGTCACCTACCAGAAATAGGTGAAGTGGGCTAATTTGCATAGTGATGAATCAAATGGATTAGGCTCTATGGTAGAAGCTCCCAAGATCAGTGGATTTACTTTCCCCAGTGACTGGCGATTTGTATTTTGGAAGACCTCCATGTGGAGATCAGGTGTTGAGGATCTAGATCCAGGTGAGGAGAAGCAGGTTAGGAGAGACAAGCATAAGGTAAGATGCCTGGGGTGGGTAGCTACATGGATGGGTTGTAAATAAAAGAATGATGTAAAAGAGTCATTTGTAGAAGAAGACCTTGATATCCGGAGAGGTTGAATGACTTCTTTAAGATAAAAAAAAATTTTCACATAGTAACAAAGCTGGGATTTGAATTTGAATTCTGAATCCCAATAGGCTGTTCATTCCATTATACCATACTGGCTTGGGGAGGTGGGGGTGGTCCTCTTACAAAAATTTTCAACACAACATTCTTTTCCAGTATTTTATTTCCAAAAAGAAGTTACTTGACTTAAAAGTTCCATTTTCCCACATTTCCTGAGATGCCTTAAGGCCATGTAATAAAATGTAAAAAATGCTAGACTTGGTATCAAAAAAGACTTGGGTGAACAGCACCTTCAATCAAAGTAACCTTTGGCAAGTGATTTAAACAGTCTTAAGCATCAGTTCACTCATTTGTAAAATAAGATTAATGATAGCTATTGGATTGACCTCACAAGGCTATTTTGAGGATGAAAAGAAATAATGTGTATAAAGTATAAGCACTTAATCTATCTTAAAGCACTCTATTAATGGCAAAAAGTCAACAAGCATTTAAATACCTACCATGTGATAGGTACTCTGCCTATCACTGAAGATCCAAAAAAAAAAAAAAAAAAACCAAACAAAAAAAACAAAAACCCAAACATCCCTACTCTCAAGTCTAATGAAAAAAAAACAACATACAAACAGCTGCATTATGATAAATATATACAGGATAAAATGGAGATAATGAACAGAAGGAAAATGCTAACATTTAGAGATAACAGAAAAGACTTCTTATAGAAGGTAAGATTTTTTCTCAAACTTGAAGGAAGCCAGGGACCTTTACCTAGACATATAGTAGTTTTTTCTTTCTTTCTTTCTTTCTTCCTTTTTTTTTTTTTGTAATCAACAAAAGCACAAAATCTTTCCTTCTGTTGAGTAACATTGATTTTAACTGTTTTGTGAGGTGTTGGCTAATGATACCTGCCATTTGTAACTCAAAGGGGTGTTGGGAATGTTAAATGAATGATATGAAAGCACTTCTTAAGTTAGTATACAAAGTATTATATTTATATATACAAAGTGGTATATATAAAGGGGAAGAGGGATGGGATCATCCTTAAAGAAGACTGAAAGAATCTTTTGGCTCAAGTTCCAAGTGTGACACTTTTTTTCTAGTGTGTCTGTGGCCAAGACACAAGCTTATTGATCCTCAATTTATTTGTTTGTAATATGAGAATTTAAAAAATCACTAACACTATGTTACAGTAGGAATTGCAATTTGCAATAACAATGGGCTCAGAAACTATCAATCAGTGTTCACTACATAGGGGTAAAGGGAAAAAGCCATCTGGCAGAGCAATATATTCAATCATAGAGCCCCATGGAATTGAAACAGATGCTATTTAGCTGAAGGAGAAACAAAGAAAAATTCTTAGTGAAATTTACTTCATCTTTCTTCAAAACATTCACAATGTTGAGAGTGCATAATTAACATTTTAACCTTAAAGATTCACAACAAAATTTAAGAGTTTTTGGATTATCTTTTGTTTTCATCTCACCTATATTTTCCAAAATATCCCTCCCACTCCCTTCCAAAAGAGCCATCCCTTTTAACAAAGAATTTTTAAAAAGAATGGTGCACAAAAGACAAAAACTAACTAATATAGCAACCATACAATATTATAGAGAGTGTTTTATCCCCATATTTCTCTCACTTTGGTAACAAAAGTAAATTCCCATATCTCTCCTTTAACGACTAGTTGGTCACAATTTCACAGTATTCAATTTCATTTGTCTTTTGTTTTTTTCCATTTACATTGTTGTAATTATTGTTTATATCACAACATTTATGTCTTTCCGTGATTCTTTTTTTTTCACTCTATTCGCAGTATTTTAAGGCTAATTGCATTCATGTGCTAGGATTTGTTTAGCCATTCCCCAATTGAACATCAGTTTGTTTCTAGTTCCTTTAAAGAAAGTGCTGCTATATTTTGCTGTAGCTAAATGTGGTGGTACACACCTATAATCCCTTCTAGGGAGAGGCTGAAGATAGTGGACCTGGAGTTTGGGAATTCTGAGATGCAGTAGGCTATGCCACACTATGTCCACACTAAACTTAGTATTAATATGGTAAGCCTCTGGAAGCAGAGACACCAGGTTATCTATGGAAGGGCAAACAGCTCGGCTCAAAGCTCCCGCGGTGATCTCTGCGAGTAGCCCCTATACTTACCTTGGAGGTTCATCCTTAGGATAAACAAAGAAACGAATGAATAAATGAAATAAAATAGAAATGTTGGTGTATATGAATTTTTTTTGTCATTATTATCCTTAGCCGCTTATTACTAGCAGGGAGTCTCTGGGTCAAAAAATACGAACACTTCCGAATTCACGATTCTATTAATAATGCATGTTCCGCTGTTGGTTTACAACCTTTCTGACAAAATGACTACTTCCACATTTTGTCTTTTTCATCAGTTTGCTGGGTATTTGCATTTTTCCTATTATTGATTCAAAAGCAATCTTTCGTATGGTTATGGCTTACGATTCTTATTTTGAGAATTGTTTAAGGACTTAATGTCTACATTACTCTATTGCTAGTTTTCCAGTTCTATGTAGTTCAGTAGAAACGATATGATAAGAGAATTTTGGTAGTTGTGTAGGAATTAATACAAATCTGTGTGAGAATAGCAAGAATTAGTCGAGCTTCTTTGTTTGTATTGAACAGCCAGTGGCTCTCTCGGTTTGAAAGCCGGTCTAGCAAGTGGTGGGGTGGGGGTTACATGGGGAGGGAGGAGGAGGAAGAGTCAAGCCAGGCTGAGCAGGCTCCGGTAGGCGCTGACGTCTCAGAGACCTGCAGAAATAGAATGAAAGTGAAAGGGGTGAGAGGAGGCAGACCCTGGCCGAAGCCGCTCCTGCCTGCCACCTCAGTCACTCCAGGAAGTATCAGGACAGCAGGAAATGCCCGAGTACGTGAAAACTGTTTGGCTGCTAGGAGAGAAGCAATTATTGGTCGCCCATAGGTAAGGTTGGAGAGGGGCTGCCGAACTGTGGCCGGCGTTCGGCTTGCTACGCTATTATGACCTTGCCTTTGGGAGAGGTCGGTGTTGAGACCCGCCAGCGTGGGTAGGGATCCGAGGTATGGAGGACAGTCCTTCTTTCCTGAAAGTAAGGTGGGCTGTAAGCAGCAGAAGCAGCTTAGTCTGTTTTGCTGTCTTGGATGCAAGAGCTTTTCTGATGCACCTGCTACTAGTTGTATGAATGGAGGCGGGGGCGGGGGGAGGGGGAGAAAAACGAAGAGAATTGCGAGAGTTCCAGTAAGGAGGAAGGAGACTGTTCTACTCACTGACGGCACTGGAGGGGACGTATTTTTTTTTAGAGAAAGAGAGGAGTCCCTGGAGCTGTTTCCACGATTCGTCGTATCTCACCTCTCTTTACCCTCTTCTTTTTTTCTCTGAGACCTGAATCTGGAGGGCGAGGTTAGAGGTGGAGTGTAAGGGGTGGGGATTGAAATTAAAGTGTTCTGCTTTGTACAAAAAGGTGAAATGAAAAGGGTGGCGGAAGAGGAGGAAATTTAGGGAGAAGTGGGGATAGAAGTGGTAAAGCCTGAGAGCTGCTGCCACCAGTTCCAGTCTAGGGCTCCTTAGTGACATCCTAGAGATGGTCGGCCCAGCCCAGAGCTCCGCCCCATGAGACTAGGTGGGAGCACCTTGCTAATGAACTGATAGAGAAACCGGGAGCCACTGCCCAGAATCAAAAGTGTGCTGTATGAGATTTGGGGCTGAGGGAATTTTACAGCGCCTCTCATTGGGGGAAGGGGTGATTATTTGTGTGGGTTTGGGAAAAGAAAAAAAGGAATTCTGGAGTGCATTTTTAAGTGGGATATTTGGAACCATCTTGCATATTTCACACGTTTTATCTATCTCCAGGACCTGACTGTTTTTATGTCTATTTTCTTTAACTGAAGTATTTGAAAGGAATGAATGCTAGGTCGAAAAGTGTTCATGCTAATCAACAGCTCCAAAGTTCCTGGAGTTTAGTAAGTTGTATTGGGATGTTATGGGTAAAGGAGAAGGAAGAAAAACCTTGAGTCTTGATACCTGTTGCAAGTGAAGATGACAAATGAATTTTTGTGAATGGTCACTGGGGTCATTCTCGTTCAACTAAATTATTTCTTTCTCTTATTCCCCTTGGTCGTTTAGGAGTTGAAATGTTCTGGAATTATGACAGTTGTGGGCTTTGAATGAATGTTTTAAGGAGACACAGACACTTAGTGACTTTATTAATGGCCACTGTTGTACAGGAAGTCTGAAAAATAGCTTGTCGCATATTAAAAGTGTTCAGATTTCATCCTGAAAGCAGAATTAAAAATAAAGATTGAAGAGGAGCTTAATGAAATTTGTATTTTTAAAATTATTGTCTTCCAGGTTTGTAATCCTATTGAACTGATGAAACATACTAACCAGATTTTCAGAGTCTGAAATTTCAGATCAAGCACAGTGCCAGGCACACAGGGGATACATAGGCAAAAATGAAACACTACATGCCCTTAAGGAGCTTGAATTTTGTTGGGGGAAATACATGTGCAGAGATAAGTAAAAACAAAATAAATACAATGTTATATTTATGTAAACATATTGTTTTTTTAAAGTAATTTCAAGGATGAAAATACTAACAACTGGAGTTTCTAATGCAGGTGAAAGGATGAAGAATCATTTATACAAAAACACTGAATTGGGAGATGGAGTATCATCTGTGGAGAACTGTGAGGCCAGTTTGACTGGAACACAGAATGTGTAAAAGAAAATTCTGTGAAATAAGATAGGAAAGGAAAATGAGGCATTTTAGCTATTGACTTGTTAATGTCAAGTTTTTTTAGACATTGTTTAACTGACCTTATATTAATTATTTCTTATTGCTTTGAACTATATAGGACTTTGACAATTATCATTTAAGTGAAAGCAATAGATCTACTGTTGATTAAACTTCAGAAAGCCTGTACAATTAATATGAGTTCAAATTCAACAAAGATATTTTAGGTATCCACAGTGAGCAAGACATTGTGCTAAGCAAAAAAAGAGATGACTTATAGATGGAGGAATAAAGGGGGAAGGGTAGGGAGAAACATCTAAGCTGAGCCTTGGTTAGGAAAAAAAATAATGTCAATAGGCAGAAATGGACAGGGAGAAATTTGCTCTATTAATCAGCATGCATTTGTTAAGCACTACTATATGCAAGTCATTGTGCTTAGAACTGCTAGTACAAAGATAAAAAGGAAACACATTCTGTTTTCATGAAGTTCTATTGTGGTAGTCATTTGTAAATACATATAAATACAAGATCATTTTATGGATAAGAGGAAAAGATTGTAACTCCTGTGGGAGGGGATCAGAATGTCAGGTCAATAAGCATTTATTAAGTATCTACTATATACACTACTTTAGCTTTTCCAACTATTTTTAATTCTTCCTCAGACCACTCCATAATTCCTCCTTCATCTACATCCTCTGCTGAGAACCCTTCCTTTTTCACTGATAAAATTTAGTCCACCCTTCTGTCTACACATCTCACATCATTCAGTTGCCTTCCACTCTTATCTTCATTTTTCTCTCACCTGAAGAGGTAACCCTCTCTTTCACAAGTGATTTTTCTCCGTCATCATCTTCAAATTTTCCCCTTATCATCTCCATTCTCTTACTAATTGTCAATCATTTCCTGCCTACTGGCCATACTGCTTTTTACATAAATACATACATGTTTTTAAACATGCCCATGTCATCTCTCCAATCACAAAAACAAACAACCTCTGACATGAATCCATCTCTGTTGGCTATCATCCCATTTCTCTTCTCCTTTTTGTGACTTAACTTCTTAAGTTAAAACTGTCTACAATCAGTGCCCCCATGTTCTTTTCTACTATCTTTTTAACTTTGCATTCTTGGCTTTCTATCAAACGTTTCTTTCCAAAATTACCAATCAAACACCTTTTTTTTTAACTTTTTTTTCCAGTCAGCAAAAATCCACATTCTCTCAAACATACCTAATTTGAAAGTGAAAGAAAATGAAATTCCCATTATAAACATGTATAGTCAAACAAAAGAAATTTCCACATTGGTCATATTCAGAAGAAAATACATACATATGTTTACATGTATGTGCATACACACATACATATATAATGATGTGCTCTCATTCTTTTACCTTTATATCTGGAAGTGGGTATCATGGAACTGTGATTGTTCATTGATCAGGGTTCCTAATTCTTTCAAAATTGTTTTTTGGTGCAATATTGTTTTGGTTCTATTTACTTCACTCTGTATCAGTTCATACAAGTCTTCCTAGGTTTCTCTTAGACTCTACCCTTCATCATTTCTTGCCACATAATACTATTTTATCCCATTTATATACTTTAACTTTCTCAACCATTTTCCAATTTGAGTATCCCTTCATATTCTCATTCTTTGTCACTTCAAAAAGAACTCTAAGTACTTTGTACATCATTGGAAATTTCTTCCCCCTTTGTCTCCTATTTTTTAAGTGAGTAAAATGTATTTTAGATTCTACCATTTGTGTGTTTTCTTCCCCATTTTGATCATTTCAAAGAATGAGGATCCAGTATTCACTCCCTACACCTTTTCTGTCTAGATATACTCCTACCTGTGCATCCTGATTATGTGAGAAATTTTCTCTAATTTTCCTTTTCTCTCCTCTGCCCCCAGTATAATCCTCTTATTCTTTCTCTGTATCCTTTTTTTTAAGATCCCCAGTAAATCAGAACCACTTGGGGTAAGTCCATTTGTCAGTCTGCCTAGGATCTGTTGACCTAGAACTAGATAGTGGGTGGCAAAGCTGCCATTTGGCACCTGTTCCTGCACACGATGCCCTTACATACATCTGGGACCTCCATTTGTCCTGATACACAACCTTTTTCTCCATGCCTCTTAGAGAGTTCTCTGTAATGTACTTCTGGCAATAGCTACCTTCAGTGTTTACAGAGTTCTTTACCTGACTCCTTATGCCAATCTGAGCATAGGATTCACCAGGTATGTTTTCTAGGTCTATTTGGAGGAATTTTTTTGTAGAGGGGGAAGCTTACTACAGGAGCTGCTATAGTGCTTCCTTCTACTTAGCCATCTTGATTTTGCCTCCTGAAATTACTTTTTCTTTTATTGTTTTTGTATTTGCTTATCTTTGTTCAAATTATATTCAATCAATAAAATGAAGGAGAAAGCTCTAGGCTAAGTACCAAGAAAGACTCAAGTTGCTCATAACAGAAGTGTGCCTCAGACCCCAGGAACTGGTCTCATTTCTAGCTTCTAGTCCAAGCTTCTTGGGAACAGGTGCTGTTTCATTTTTGCCTTTGAATCCTTAGTTCTTATAAAAATGTCTTGTACATGTAAACAATAGATGTTTCCTTATTTGAAGTTGTCAAACTGGCTGCATTGTAGCTGTTGTGAAAGGAAATAATAATGATTAAATGAGATGGGTAAATTGGAGTTAAAGTTATAAAAGGCTTTAAATGCCAAACAAAGGAGTTTGAATTTAGTCCTAGGTAATAGGGAGCCATTGGATTTTATTGCGGAAGGGAGTGATATGGTCATACCTGTGTTTTCAGAAAATCACTTTGGTAACTGAGAAGATAGATTGGAGAAAGGAGCAATTTGAGGTAGAAGGCTATTCCATTAGCATGGGCAAAAGGTGATGATGGCCTGGATTAAGATGGTGGCTAGCTGCATGGGCAGAAAGAAGGGAATAATTTGGAGGAAAAATTGTTAAGATTTGGCAACAGATTGGAGATGTGGGGTAAGAGGGCATAAGGAATCCTGTATGACTTGAAGGTTTTATATATGGGCTACTAGAATGGATGTTCAAACATTGCAAGTTTGAAAGAGGAGTCATTTTGGGAGGAAATATAATGAATTCTGTTTTAGACTTGTTGAATTGGCAATGCCTATGGGAAATTAAGCTTAAAATATTTAATAGACAGTAGTGCATGGGGCATCTGGACAAAGATTTCCTATGCAAAGGCATAGGAGTAAAATGAATTTCAGTGGAGCTTAGTATACATGAAGAGGAATATTATGAAAGGAAGCGAGATAGGTATATTTGAGACAGTTGAAAGGCCTTGAATATTATTTGCTAGGCAGCAGGGAACCACTGGAAGGCGTTTCAATAGTAGAATGACTTGATTAGACAGTAGCTCGTTGTTGTCTGTAGGATAAAGTACAACATTTCCAGCCTAACATTAAGGGCCCGTCATCATTTGGCTCCAACCTGTGTTTATTTTTTTAATGATGATTTTAAAAACATTGCTATCATTTCCCAATGGTTTCCCCACTCATTTTCCTCTCTCAAATATAGTTAAACAAAATTGGTACATTGGCTTCATATAACTATGTACATCTTATTTTTACTTATCTTCTATCTGTTTAAGAAGGAAGGGAAGTAGATTTTACTGTCTAATCTGATATGTCAATTTACTGCAGTAATCATTGGTTTAGTTCATAGATTTAGGTACTGTGCAAATTGTTTTCTTGATTCTATTTATTCTACACTATATCAATTCATATATGTTATCTCTGAATTATTCATATTTGTGATTTATTGCTGCTTTAGAGTCAGTGGATAGTGTTCTAGGTCTAGTCCTTCATATTTCCTACTGTGTAACCTTAGGCAAGTCAATAAATAAAAAATATTTTTTTAGTGACCACTAAGTGCCTAGCTCTTAGCTAATTGCTAGGATTACTAAGAAAGAGAAATGACAGTTTTTGCCCTTGGGCAGCTTATTCTTTGTGCCTCAATTCATCTGTAAAATGAGAGGATTGACTTTTAGTTCTGCCTATGATACCAGAGCAGTGATGGCAAGTCTTTTAGAGACAAGAGTGCCCAAACTGCTGCCTGTGAACTTCCCACCTTACCCCAGACAGGAGAGAGGGAGGAAGTGCTCCCATTGGGCTGCTGGGCAAAGAGGCTGCTGATGTGAGAAATGTCCTCTAGTGTGGTGGAGAGGGGGAAGGAAAGCAGCCCTCTCTGGCATGTGTGCCATAGATTCCCCAACCCAGTAGAGTAAGGAATTTTCTTCCTGTTGTCAGTTGGGTCTCTTAAGTCTTGTCTCTCTCTCATGACATGAAGGGCCTGGGGATCTTCTTTGGTACCTTTGGGGTCTTCTCACTTCTCTGGTTTATTTCTTATATCCAAATGTGACCTGGAATATTTTTTTATATTATATATATATTTTTTTAATTAAGATAATTTTTCCATGGTTACATGATTCATGTTCTTTCTCTCCCCTCCTCCCAACCCCCTCCCATAGCCAATGTGCAGTTCCATTGGGTTTTACATGTGTGACCTGGAATATGGAACACATATTCTTTCCCTTTTAAAACCCTTACCTTCTGTCATAGAATCAATACTAGATACTTGTTCTAAGACAGAAGAGTGTTAAGGGCTAAGCAATTGGGGTTAAGTGGCTTGCTCGGAGTCACCTAGTAAGCAGTGTTTGAGACAAGATTTGAACCCAGGACTTCCCATCTCTAGGCCTGGCTCTCTATCTACTGAATCACCTAGTTGCCTCTGTAATCCTCTCTTTTTTTTTTTTTTTTTTAATTTTAAACCCTTAACTTCTGTGCATTGACTCATAGGTGGAAGATTGGTAAGGGTAGGCAATGGAGGTCAAATGACTTGCCCAGGGTCACACAGCTGGGAGGTGTCTGAGGCCAGATTTGAACCTAGGACCTCCTGTCTCTAGGCCTGGCTCTCAATCCACTGAGCTACCCAGCTGCCCCCTGTAATCCTCTCTTAAGAGCAGTCAACAACTTTCCTTACAAGTGATCAGCCTCTGATGTCTTCAGACAGAAAAATTTTTACATTAAAAAGACATAAAGTCAACTCATAAAGTCAAGAAGGACTCCCCAAAGGACTACTCACTGAGAGAGAGCTATCCATTGTAAAAGGGAATTCTTTGTTCTCTTTGAGTTTGCACCTGTGAAAGGGAATCCTTTATTCTCTTTGCCTAGTTGGAACTAACACTTTGGTTAACAATAACTTAAGTACCCCTACTTAGTACCTCACTAGACTGTGAAGACAGGATTAACTCTCCTTTGTTTACCTTTCCATTGAATCAACACAAGCTTGAACTAGATGGAGGAGCTGCAAACCACTTAGAGAATTCACATCCTCAGAAACTTGATCAGCCAGGAGTCTGTGAACCCTTTTGATGAATATTCACACCTCCAGAAGGTGAAAACTGGTTCTCACAAACACTGCCCCCTGGGCAGTGCTGGGCATTTGGAAGCTGTAATTGGCCCCTGTGAACAGGGGAAGAGACAAGAACCCACTGTAAAAGGCCCTGAATTTCTGGGGCTAGTGAAGGAAGTCAACCCCAAGAAGGAAGTCAGCTTCAAGAAGAAGGTCAGCTCAAGGAAGAAAGTTGGCCTCAAGAATCATCTTCAGCCCAAGTCATTGTCTTGACCTGCCTCTTTGAGGGAACTTGGGTGAGTAGATAGCTGGTTTTCCTTCCTGTCTTCTGGAGAGAGTTTAATTCCTGTTGAAGGTTAGCAAGTCCTGGCTGAGTTGAACACCAGAATGATATTTAGTTAGATAAGCTAATGTCTTCTCTACCCTTTTGTATTTCTCTGCTTTCACTCTTTCCACTTCTTTTGTAAATAAAAGCTATTAAAGTCATTTTGACTTTGAGCAATAATACTTTGAATTGGCAATCACCACTATTATTTATAATCTTCATATATTTTAGCCAAACCATTAAAATTTAATCCTTACATCATCCAGTCTCTGTGATTTTCAGCACTGCCCTGAGTAAAGGATCTCAGAAACCATCTAGAGTCTAGACTGAGACTCCAATATTACACTGAAAACAAGCCATCATACAGCCTATGCTTAACAAGCTTAAGTAAAGAAAAATTTTCTAAGACATTTAGTTCCACCCACTCCACTTTCTTACAGTTCTAATTTTTAGTCAGTTTTTTCCTTTGATCAAAGTGGGCTGCCTTTTTAAAAGTTATACCCATTGGTTTTGGAATCAAACAAAATCAGTCTAAACTTTTTTCCATATATCATACTTTCGAGAAGTTGAAAATAGTTGTTTCCCCACCCCACTCTATTTCCTCTGTCAAGTAGTCTTTTCTCCAAGCTAGACATTTGTAATTTCTTTCAGGAAATATCTTGGGGCTTATCATTTTGTTCATGTTTTGGTGTGATACTCTCTAGCTGGTCTTTGTAAAACCCAGAAATATTCCATATGTGGTCAGAAAATGGGAGAGTTCAGTAGGACAATTATCTACCTCATTTTAATTACTCTTCCTTTCTTGTACAGACTAAGTATATGTTGTTTTGTCTTAATGAAAGCTTAATGTCCCATTAATTTTTCTGACTGCCAAATCATAGTATTAATTTGGTAAGTGTGTGGACTGATATTTTTCAGATGAACCGTTCTTCCATGCTTTCCCAAATTTGTACTTATGAAACCGATTCTTAGAACTTAAGTATAGGATTTTACAGTCATCTCTTCTAAATTTGATAACATGAGATTTTAGCCTAAAGTTTCAGCCTGTTGAGAATGATTGTGGGAGAGTAGGAAAAGTATTGGCTCTAGAGTTAGACAACCTGCCTGGGTCTGCCTTTGAGAAAGTCACTTAACCTCTGTAGCACTCAGGTTCTTTATATGTAAAATGAGAGGACAGAGTCTATGAGATCTCTTCCAAATCTAGATCTATAATCCAATGAACTTTGGGGATCTTAACTGTCAATGTGTCACCTAGCCTTTCCACTTTTGTTTCATGTACAAACTTCATAAGTGAGACATCTAAATTATTAATAAAAATGTTCAACAGTTTAGTATCAAGAAATAAAGATTTCCCATTAATGCTACACCTACATTCTAACTGCACCAGTGGACTGAGAGCCAAGTCTAGACATGGGAGGACCTAGATTCAAATCTGGCATCAAACACTTTCTATCTGTGTGACTCTGGACAAGTCACTTAACCCCATTGCCTTGTCCTTACCACTTTTCTGCCTTAGAACCAATACATAATACTGATTCTAAGATAGAAGTTAAGAATTTTATTTAAAAATATGCAGAGGGGGAATTCTGGTTAATATAGACCCTTATAGGAGTCCAGTTTTCCCACATAGTCCCCAAAGATCTAAAAACACCACTAGATTCAATGATGATAAAAAAAAAATCCAAGAATAAACAATAATAATCTTCTTTATCCAGCATGGTATCAGATAGTAAGACAACCAAAATCCGAAGGTACTGGGAGAAGGACCCTACCAAGAGAAGCCAACAGCAGTTCAGGTAAAGAGCCTGGAAGTCTCCAGAACTCTGAATAGGGATGCCCTAGTGCTTCTGAAGCCTGTAATGTTCTGTTTCATGGGGCTATTGGCCTAGACTATTTTGAAAGTGATGCTTTAAAGGGGTAGAAGTCTTTAAGGCTCTAAATGTATATACTCTATTGAGACACTGAGACCACAGTACTCTGAATTCGAATGAATAAGGGGGTGGCATGAAGACCAAAGTGTTTTGACCCATGGAAAGGATGCTTTGGCCATAAAGATTTTAAGAGTACCCAGAAGAAGTTAAGTAAAAGATTTTTTTTAATGAAATAAGAGCTCTAGAGAAAAATATTTGAGGGAGAACAAAAACTTGAATAAAAGTAGAAAATGTTACTCGTGTTATATACTCTCAGAAAGTTAGAATGGACTAAATAGAAGTAAATTATTTCATGAGAAAATGAGAAATATTAGACCAAAAGTTTGAAGAAATAAAAAGAAAATATAAGTTATCTGTTATAAAAAAATCAACTAACTTGTGAAATAAGTCAAGAAAGAATGATTTAAGAATCATCAGTTCTTTGAAAACCACAAACAATAACACAAAAGCCTGGATTCCATATTTAAAAAAATCATCAATGAATACTGCCAGATTTATAACCAGAGAGCAAAGTGAAAATAGAATTTCCCTAGCATCTTTTGAAAGAAAAAACAAAATGAAAACTCCTAGAAATGTAATAGCCAAAAACAAATCTTCTAGGTCATACAAAAGAATGACTGCAGGAAACAGGAAAAGGTATAAGGAACAAAAAATGACAGTGATGGTCACAAAAGACCTAAAGACTACCACTGTAAAAGAAAGAACATACATTATTCCAAAGGTTAAAAAAAAGTTTGCAACAAACATTAACTTGCCATATAGGATTACTTGCCAAGTAAAAGGCAAAAATTTGGACCATGAATATTGACATAAAGAGCACATTCAAGCTTTCCTAATGAAAAGACCATTGCTGAATAGGAATTTTGAAATATAAATGCAAAATAAAGAAAAATTTAGAAATGTAAATGTATTTGAACAATTAGAATGGATTAAATGGTGATGAAGAAGGGGAAAAAATAAAGAATCTTGTAAAAATCCTAATGACTTCAAGGGCTACAGAGAGAATTAATAAAGCAAACAAGAGGGAGGGAAGCAGTCATTTTGTTTTGATGGTTGTTTTTTCTTCCTTCTCAAAAAAGACCAATGACATCATCTTGACTTTTAAATTAAATGGATTTAAGTGAGGCAGAGTTGCACAAAACCATCAACCTCTCTCTTCCAGAGTAATCAAAGTCCAGTGGCAAGACAAATGTCAGGATGACTAGTCATGGCCTGGGATGGAGCAGAGGCATCAAGTTTCACCATGCTCTAAAAATTCCACAGTGCCTGCTTCAGCTGCCTTCATGGAAACTGGAATGAATTGATCTCATCCACCCATTCTGCTAGGGGAAGTTATTACATCCTTGCGGTAGATATCCCTTTTATTCACTGATGGATCTAAGGCCTGTCAGTTATTCACAACCTGGTTTATCCCATCTGCCCAGATGGTTTTTATCAGTGTGGTTGCTACCAAATGTTACAGCTTTTTGGAGCCACAGGTGAGAGTTGGGTAAAAGGGAAACAGCTAAGGTGGATGAACTGCCCTGAAAAGGGCTCAGAAAGCCCTTATGTCAGAAATGCTGGTCCATCCTAAACACCTCATTTTTTATGGTATTATAAGAAGAAAGAAAAAGAAAGAGAAGAGGAAAAACAGTAGAGAATATAAGATAGTGTAGAATTGAACTGGTTTACCAAGGGATCAAGATGGGGAAGGATTGAGAGGGTGATCAGTAGAATGATGCCCTGGGAAAGAATGGAGAAGTAGAGAGATTGGAAGTCATAGTGAAGATGAAGAACAAGGCATAGGGGAAGATATTCTATCTTTCTTATTTCTATTCTATCATATTCTTGATAAAAGGAATTATATAGTTCATGAAAATGGAAGCACTTACTTACAAAGTGATCAAAGAGATAAATATCCCTATGTGTAGGTAAGATGACTTGGAGAAATAGGTCATGGTAAATGAGTAAGTTGGATGCTTGACATATATTAATATGTCCATTAAAGTGCTGTAGTATGAAGGCAAACATTGTGGAAGAAAGAGTGAGTCAGATACTGAACTTATTGAGAAAAGAAGGAGGTGCCATGAGAGTTGATAGGTAACAGGTATCAGAATCTCAACTGGGTGATAAATATGGATTAAGTGAACCTTAAAGGATGAATAAGGGAGACACAATTAATAATTTCTCATAATTGGGGTGCATGAGAACTATAACATAAAAGAAGGGATTGGGAGAATGGGAATCAACATCAAAAAGAGAATTTGGTACAGAACTACATTAAGCTCAACAGGGAGATGAAATAAGGAGATTGAGATTTTGAAGAGAGGTAGTGTTAGGAAAGAAATATTTAGAAACATAAACTTCAACTTGGAAGGATAGACAATAAAGAGGGAATTAAAAGAAAAAAAATGTAAGAACCAGTGGGCAAAGAGAAG
This sequence comes from Gracilinanus agilis, assembly GCF_016433145.1. NCBI lineage: Eukaryota > Metazoa > Chordata > Mammalia > Didelphimorphia > Didelphidae > Gracilinanus > Gracilinanus agilis. The sequence goes on along the minus strand of NC_058132.1, from coordinate 415,654,055 downwards.
AAAGGAGGGGAAATAGAATGGAATTATAAATTACAAGTGTTTATCACTTTCCTTCTTACACTATACATTTTTCTTAGTAAAGAGGAAAGTCATGAAGCAAAGAGAGGAAAATTGTCTAGAGGATATAATAGAAGGAAATAAACAATAAGAATAATGTGAAAGTGAATGGAATGAACTCATCCCAGAATGGAAGACAATAGCAGAATATAACTTATAAGAAACATACTTTGTCTCACTGTATATGTGTGTATGTGTGTGTGTAATATAAATAATGTGTGTGAATCTTTATGTTTAAAATATATATACATATGTATGTATATATATATATATGTGTGTGTATATA
>NC_058132.1:415612316-415653686 GCF_016433145.1 Gracilinanus agilis | reverse complement strand
CAATAATATCCCCATCAGCCCATGTGTTCAAGCAGTTGCTTTTCTTCTGTGTTTCTCCTCCCATAGTTCTTCCTCTGAATGTGGCTAGTTTTCTTTCTCATAAGTCCCTCAGAATTATCCTGGGTCATTGCATTGCTGCTAGTAGAGAAGTCCATTACATTCGATTTTACCACAGTGTATCAGTCTCTGTGTACAATGTTCTTCTGGATCTACTCCTTTCACTCTGCATCACTTCTGGGAGGTCATTCCACTTCATATGGAATTCCTCCAGTTCTTTATTCCTTTGAACACAATAGTATTTCATCACCAACATATACCACAATTTGTTCAGCCATTCCCCCAATCAAAGGACATTTTCCAATTTTTTGCCACCGCAAAGAGCATGGCTATAAATATTTTTGTACAAGTCTTTTTCCTTATTATCTCTTTGGGGTATAATCCAAGCAGTGCTATGGCTTTAAATGTTTTCTAAAACAAAAAACAACAGGAATTTTCAGGAAAGAACTTCTTGATTCTGTCACCTCACATACATATATGAGGTAGTCAAGACTAGTAGAGTGGTAGTCAAGAACCCAATTCCCTTACTTTTACTACAGAAATTATATAGGAGGAGCACCAGATTGAACCAAAAAATCCAAAGAACAACATCAATAAAATCCTTTGTCCAGCCCAGTAGTAAATAAAAGCACATTCATGAGCAATAGATAATAGAAGAAAAGCCCTGCCAGAAAATCCAGCATAAGAAATAGTAACTAGCCTGGAAACCTGGCAACTCCAAGAATAGGAACTCTTAAAAAAGAGCCCTTGACCAACTAATCCCTATGGAGTAAAAAGAGCACCCAGACACCTAATGGAGAAACCCTAGGGAAAACAGACTAAAGAAGAAGCATTTTGACTGAGGAAATTCAGAGGAGATAGGAGATGCAATATTCCAGATGGGAAAATATCAAGGGCAAACAAAAGACCACTCAGTATCCTGACTAGGGAAGCTTTGTGGGAGAGAGAAGACAAGATAATACCATGATAAACACAACTAAACAGAAAAATAGAAGACTACCTAGAATTTGACTATTCATGACTCCAGTTGGGGTTTTTTTTTTTCTTGGTAGAGATACTTGAGTTGTTTGCCATTCCTTCTCTAGCTCATTTTTCCAGATGAGAAACTGAGGTAAATCCGATTAAATGACCTACCCAGGGTCACAAAGCTTGTGTGTGTCTGAGGCCAGATTTGAACTTATCTTTCTGACATTATGCTCAGAGCTCTATATACTATGCCACCTAGCTTTCCCTGATTTTATAATATTCTATTTCAAAAGGCAAAATATAAAGGTTTATAACAAAGGATAACTTTTTTTAATCCTGCCGGATTAAAAAATGGACCTAGCATGTATAAGAAAAGTGTTTCATACTCCTCAACCCTAATTAATATAATAAGATTTTCTGTGCCTGATACCTTTACCAATTATGAAAGTCTCTTTGATTGAGTTACAGAATCAGTGTTGTAAACTGTTTGAAAAATTGCTCAATGGTGGACATCTAGGTGGCCTAGGGGATTGAGAGCCAGGCCTAGAGACTGGAGGTTCTGAGTTCAGATGTGACCTCAGACACTTCTGTGTGATCCTGGAGAAGTCCCTTAACCCCCATTTCCTAGTGCTTACCACTCTTCTACCTTGGAACCATTACCCATTATCAATTCCAAGACAGAAGGTAAAAGGTTTTTTTAAATTGCTAAATACCTCTATAATTTGGTCAACCAGTCAAAGGCAGACTAGGTACAAACAATCTAGCTGTTCAAATTGGGATTAGTCAGGTCCTTCAAGTTATCAGATAAAACCACATGTCAAAATGTATTGGCATTGCTAAAACAGTTACACACAACTTTAGAATTATGTATATCAGGTATGGGAATTGCATGAGAAGCACTCCAGCCACTGCTTTGAGAGTTAAGATAGGGAAGTGCTTTAAAGAACTAGATTTGGTGCTTATAAGTGGAGTGAAGGAAAGGGACAGGGAGTGATCCCAGAAGGAATATCCCATTTCTACTCCTCACCCTGTCCATTGATCATGTCATCAAAGAGACTGGACTGGCAACAGTGCATCCAGCTCTGAGCTTAAAGATGACAGACTAGCTACATTGAGGTTGTTGATCACTTTGGGTCAGAAAGAAGTGTAGTTTCTGGATTCTACAAAGACATTCAGGCACAGAAGAAAGTTACATACACCTCAGGTGAACTTCATAAGGACTGTAGGAAAGAAGGAAAAGGAATCTCATTTAACCAAGAGCTGTGCATTACTTGTACTCTGCCAAAAATGTTCTCTAAGTATGAATCTGATTTCCCATGATCTTGGCATATATTTTTGTGATAATATCATAGACGTGAGAATGGATTTTTTTTGGATAAATTATTCTTACTCCGCCATTTCAGTAAATAGCTTTTTATAAAAGCTAAGTCTGGCTGGCTGGTGTTCAATGGCAAGTATACTAAATGGGATCTCATGAATAATTGCACCATGGAAATATCCCCTTAGGGGTATCCCCAATACTCTTAACAGCTGAGTAGTAGCTGCTGTCTGGGGACATGGTCCACCAATGAGAGTGGGAATTAGTGAAAGTAACCCTGGTTAGTATGCTACAAATGGAATAGAGAATTTTCAAACATTCCTGAAGAAAAGACCAGGGCTGAGCCAAAACTATGGAATTCAAACACAGGAGTCAAGCAAAAATCTAGAAAGATAAATACATTCAAACAGATGGAAAGGGCCATATAATAAAGGATTTGTATTTTATAAGAATATAAATCTCCATGTATGGAGAGAAGAATCGAGTATTTCTTTAGAACTTTCATGTCTTCAATATTCAAGGAGGGAATTAAATAAGATAAGCAAGAGAAATGGCCCTGAATCTGTTCTGTTCTGATATTATAAGAAATAGGAAAGGGAAGGAGAAAAAGGAATATACCAGTTAATAATTGAGGAAAAAGGGGAAGTTTACTATTTTTCATATGTAGGCAGATTAAAAGAGCATGTAACTACAGAGGAAGAATTGGGGATGCAAACATTAGGTGAATCTCATTTTTATATTTATTGTGCCCAAGAATGTTTGAACACACACTTCATGGAGAAAGAAGTTGATATCAGAATACATACATTCAACTTAATGGGAAGCAGGTCAGGACAAGGAGAGGGCAGACAGAATTTAAGGAGGTCTGTATCACAGTGGAATAATCACAAAAGAAATTGTCAATTTTGGAGTGTGACTCATGAAAGGGGAATTAAAAAAGGGCATGGAGAAGAGAGTATAAGACCAAGTAATTGCATTCTGAGCAAGGAGAGGCAGTAAACTGGAAACAGATTGTTCCAATTATACATTATTAGCATAAAACATACTTCCCTTTCTTAACTGTCTTCTTTGTAAAGAGGGAAATACCAGACAAAAAAGAGGAAAAAAGAAGATGATAGTATGGCTGGGGGAGAGGGAGGGGATACATGTCAGTGAATGATAAGCCTTAATGTGAATGAAATGAATCCACTAATAAGTAGAAAGAATAGGCAAATCATTTACAATGTAGAAATATACAATATGTTATACTTGAAAAAGAAAAATAATTTAACAAAAGAATTTTTAAAATAAAAAGATTAGGCCCCTAAATAGAATTCTACAAAAGTTAGGTATGATTTTGGCAATTATTGAATAGGATAATATATGTTCAGCTTTTCATGATACCTGTGCAAATATTGGCCATCTCTATTAGGCCACAAAAAAATCAGAAAAAAATGCAGGAAAAACAGAAATATTAAACACTTCCCTTATAGGCTACTACACAATGAAAATTAAAATCAATAAATGGTCTTATGAAAAAGGATTCAAACTTAAATGGCAACTAAATTTAATTCCAAAGAATTGATAAGTCAATGAACAAATCACTGAAATAGTAGATAATTTTAGCATGGAAAATGAGAAAAAATAAATTTTTTTAAGTCAAAGCTGTTATTAAGGGAAATTTATATTTCTAACCACTTTTATCAACAAGAGTGAAAGAACAAACCAATAGGTTAATCATGCAACTAAAAGAAAACCTTAAAAAGCAAAAAATAAAAAAACATCAAAAATAGAAATTCTAAAAATAAGATATTTTTAAATGTTGAAAACAAATTTTTAAAAAGTAATTGTTACATTGAGATAAATCTAGGAACTTTATTTTTTAAAAACTAATAAAAATAAATTGTTAATCTGATTTGGAGGCAGCTACATGGTATAGTGAATAGAGAACCAGAAGTAGGGTCAGGAAGACTTGAGTTCAAAACCAGTCTTAGATACTATCTGCATGACCCTGGGCAAGTCACTTAACTCTTTTCCCCCCCTCAATTTCCTCTTCTGTAAAATGAGCTGGAGAAGGAAATGGCAAGTTACTCAAGTATCTTTGCTAAGAAAACTCCACAATGGAGATCATGCAGAGTTGGATAGAATTGAAAATGATTGAATAATCTGATTTTTTAAAAAAGAAAATTTCCATCATCAAAAATGATATTCTATAAAACCGAGGAAAGGACCTCTTGTACAAAAATATTTATAGCTGCTCTTTTTAGGGTAGCAAAGAATTGAAAATTAAAGGGATATCCATCAATTGAGGAAGTGGCTGAACAAATTGTAGTACATGTTGGTGATGGAATACTGTTGTGCTATAAGAAATGATAAACAAGATGATTTCATAAAAATCTGGAAAAATCTGTAAGAACTGGTGCAGAGTGAAATAGGCAGAATTAGGAGAGCATTGTATATAGTAACAACAATATTGTATGATGATTATCTATGAAATTGTGAACTAAAATGTAAAGAATAAATGTTATCAAATTCTTTCTACGCTACAAATATGGTCTTAATTCTCAAACTGGGGAAGAGTCAAAATAGAAATAAAACTATAAATCCATTCCTCTAATGAACATTGAAGCAAAAATTTCAAATAAAACTTTAGCAAAGAAGATATAGAAACCTATTGCAAAGATTCTGTATCATGTTCAAGTTGGATTTATACCAAGAATGAAGAACTGTTTCAGTATTCAAGAAAATTATTAACATAAAATTTATGATATTGTAAAAATAGATGTCAGTTGATGGAACATAAAAATCCCAAAGCAAACAAACATGATAGTTTAATATTCAATAAGCCAAAGTACACCAACTATAGGGATAAGGATCAATTATTTGATTCCCCAAAATACTAAGAAAATTGGAAAGCAGTCAGCATAAATTAATTTTATGAACCAATATCTCATCCTAGACCACAGTACGTTTCAAATGCATGAAAAAAGATGATCAGAGTATAAAATAACCTTGCATAGAAAGAGTTCTTGAATAAATAAGGGATAGGGAAGACTATAGGAGATTTAAAAATGGGTGATTTTTATTATATAAGTTTAAAAGCATTTTACAGAAACAAAATTAGTGCAAATTGTTGCCTGTGGAAGAGATGTTTCTTTTTTGTAACTTTTTTGAAAGTTGCTGTTGGACTAATCCGAGATACCAAATCCAGAAGAGAACAGACTGAAACAAACACAAATACAGTCACTTGAGAGAGGAAGTAGCTTTAAGGAATGGGACCCCTAACAGTAGAGAAGATAGCTAATCATTCAAAGAAACAAGTCCTGGGATTCCAGCTAAGCAATGCACCCCAAAGTGACATTGCACCCAGGAGGGGCTACATGAAGATTAAGATAGAAAAGACTTCCAGAACTTATAGTACTAGGAGTTGAATTTCCTTAACTATATATGAATTATACAAGTGTGCTCGCTACCAAACTTGAAACCATTCTTCCCATAAAGGCTGTGTATATTCAAGGAAGATTTTTATAGCTATTGTATTATTGTATCTTTTTAAACATTTCCTCCCTTATTATTATGAACTTGATAAGCAGTAATAAACATGAAGATTTTCACATTCAAAGAACAGAAAAAAGAGGATCACATATGAATCTGTGAATCTCTATGACAAACAGCATTTAAAACACATATTTTTCAGGTCTAACATGGTGGTTCCAACACTGCTTTGCTTGTCTGGATTCCATTCTGCATTTTATTTTGTTCTCTTACTTGTATTTTTAGATCATCAATGTTCTTTTTTCTTTTTTGATATGATTATTATTAATCCTACTTCTTTTCAAAACCCTCCTTTACAACAAGAAATTATTAAACATTTTTTCCTCTCTCCTAACCCTCCCGAAGAAGTCAGGTAATAGGATATGGGTTGTGCATATATATGTGTAATATATATAAAATCATATAATATATATTTCCCTGTTTGTCGTATGAAACAAGATGCATTTTGCTTACACTAGAGAAAAATTCATGGAGGAAATAAACTTAAGAATTGTATGTTTCAATCTCCTTCCTACCCCTCCCCCAAAAGTTAGGTAATATGATATAGGTTGTGCATGTGTCTTGTGTCCCTTGGAATTTTTCTGGATCCTTGCCTTGTTGATGATAGTTAAACATTCATAGTTAATCATCATATATTATTGTTATTACTGTGTACAATGTTCTCCTGGTTTTGCTCATTTCATTTTGCATCACTTCATATAAGTCTTTCCAGGTTTTTTTTGTGTGTGTGTGTCATCTTGTTTGTCATTTCTTATTACACAACAGTATTCAATTACAATCAGATGACACAACTTGTTCAACCATTCCCTAAATGATGGACATCCCTTCACCTTCCAGTTCTTTGCCACCACAAAAAGAGTTGCTATAAATATTTTTAGTTTCCTTACCTTTTTATTTCGTCACCTTAGGAAATAAACCTAATAAATAAATAATGAACAGTGGTATTGTTGGGTCAAAAGACAAACAGTTTTTATAACTCTTTGAGTTTTAAGTCCAGATTGCTTTCTAAAGTTGGATCAATTCACAGTTGCACCACATTGTATTAGTGTCTCCATTTTTTCAACATTTGTCATTTTGCCCCTTTATCATTTTAGCTAGTCTGATGAGTGTGAGATGTTATCAGAGTTGTTCTGATTTGCATTTCTTTAATCAATAATGACTTAAAGCGTTTTTCCATATATGTATATATAGAGCCAAAAACTATTCGTATCTTTCCACCATTTATCAATTGGGGAATAGCTCATATTCTTATGTATTTGGCAAAGTTCTCTACATATTTTAAATATGAGACCTCTATCTGAGATGAGATGTCCCACAAAATTTCTTCCTGAATTTATTGCTTTTTTTCTAATCTTGTCCACATTTATACAGAAACCTTTCAGTTTACAATGTATTCAAGATTATCCATGTTATATTTAATAATGCTTTCAATTTCTTGTTTATTCATAAATTCCTCTCCTATCCATAAATCTGATAGGTAATATGTTCCCCGTTCTTCTAATTTCTTTATGATGTCTTCCTTCGTACTGTATAAATGGAATTACCACACCTTAATATATATCTATATAATATCTAGTTTTTCCTTATAACAGTACCTAGGTCATGTATCCATTTTGTTCTTCTCTTGGTAAATGATTTAAGATATTGGTTTCTGCAAAGCTGCTTCCAGTTTTCCCAACAATTTTTACCAAATAGTGAATTTTTGTTCTAGAAACGTGGATCTATGCATAATTTGTCTACTGGATGATTGTTAATGAGTAGAGCACTCCCTTTAGTTTTCAAACTCAGAGGGTTATCCCTAATACTTGAGACAGCAGACATCCTTTAGTGACCTAATCTCTTAAGTATGTCTTAGTTGGGGAAGTAATCCTGAGGGAATATTAAACTGGTATATAGAAATGTTATGTTTGTTAATGTTGACAAATTAAAAATTAAAAAAAATTAAAAATCCTAGGGAGGGAGAGGAAGTTGTGTGCCTCTACATTATTTCTCACCTCTGAGTCTCCTTTGAATAGGTATAATTATTTTTTGAGAAAAAACTTCCCTTGTGATTCATTAATATTTTTTCCTCTCCTGGTAGGTAACATGTTTCTGACATTCACAATCTTTCATAGTTTCTTTACAGATACTGGCACCTAGTTCAGCTCTTGTCTAGCAGATATCTATCATTATCTTTTCTATAGGGGACCAAGTTTCACACCTGAGTTTTACAGATCCAAACTCCATGCAGAGTTTTTCTTTAGATGTCTTTAAGAATACTTCCTTAGACATCTTGGCAAGAGTTTCTTTTTGACTTGATGTCAGTTTATGGTGAGTTTCTGGTTAGTCCTGATTATTGTCTCACCTCTCCTGCAAAGTCAATATGACTCTTCCCGCTTTGCATCAGTGCTAAATCTTGGGAGTTTGTGGGGGCAGCTGGGTAGCTCAGTGTATTGAGAGCCAGGCTTAGAGACGGAAGTCCTAGGTTCAAATTTGACCTCAGACACTTCCCAACTGTGTGACCCTGAGCAAGTCACTTGACCCCCATTGCCTACCCTTACCACTCTTCTGCCTTGGAACCAATACACAGTATTGACTCCAAGACAAGATAAGGGCTTAAAAAAAAAAATCTTGGGACTTTGGAGAATGACTTTCTGACCTTTTCCTATTCTTTTGTTTTCCTTTATTTTGTTTTTTCTGGTATAGTGATGCCAACTACTCCAGAATTTCTTTTGTAACTCTCCAAAATGGAGAATGGAGTAAAGGGTAGAAGCCATTTGTTTGCTACTTCTTCATGAGATTACATATAAAAAACACTTTATTCATTTTCAACCTATTTTTTTCTAGCATGTCATTTCTTATGTTACCTTCAGTAAATCTAGAGTGATTTTGACATTTTTTCAGTTTTGATTTGTGATAGTAGAAGTCCAAGGGACATTTAATGTATATATAGACAAATTTAAAACATTCTTTTACTGTAGTAATCAGGTGTTTTAAAAAATGATCTGGCTATAATCTTAACTAAATAAGATTTTATGGATAAAAAAGGCCTAAATCAAGTTTTTTCTCAGATCATAATACTCTACCTTAGAAAATAATGTGGGCACAATGAAAAAAAGATTTAGAAAGTGGATTCAATTACAAGAGCTCTAAGAGAATGCCTTTTAATAAAAATTATTTTATTTTATTTTACTTTATTTATTTATTTATTTATTTATTTATTAAAACCCTTACCTTCCTTCTTCGAATCAATACTGCATATTGATTACAAGGCAGAAGAGTGGTAAGGGCTAGGCAGTAGGGGTTAAATGATTTGCCCAGGGTCACACAGCTAGGAAGTGTCTGAGGCCAGTTAAGAACACAGGACTTCCCATCTCTGGGCCTGACTCTCAATCCACTGAGCCACCTAGCTTCCCCCTTAACCAAAATTTTATGATTCATGGTGGATTATTATCTGATATTTCTGCTATATTGGAAGTGGAATTTGAATTACGACATTTTGAAAGAGCACAAGGTGTCGGGTGGGAAATAGTAGCAAAATTTGTTATGTCCACCCACAACAGTGAAACTCAATATTGTTAAAATGCTTGAATTTTCATAACTTTTCATTTTCCTTTTAGAGTGCAGAACCCTCATCTGGGAGAACAAGGGAAACAAGATATACAAAAGAAGACCTACTCAGCAGAACATTTTTTACAGAGACTTTTCAACCCCCATAACAGGAGGGATAATTTGGATCAAGAGGTAGACATCATTTTGTAAACCATTCCATTTTGTGACCTAAACTCTGTGATTAGTTGTGTGGTAAATGGCTTCACTCCCTACTGGAATCCGGCTTATCACTTCATTCACAAGAGATCAGTGGTAAGTTCTAGATGACTTTGATTCATTTTAATAGTCCACGCTTTCTAAATATTAAACTTTTTTAGTATTAAAAAATTTGGAAAACACTACATGGTAGTAGTTTTCATATTTGTATCTGTTAATCGAGGAATACATACTGGCAAAAAGCTACTATGAATTCATTAATGTTTGAAAATAAACTTGTTTTAATAATAACATCTACATACACTTGAAAATTTTATAATGTATTTTTGCATGAATTATTTTGTCTAGATATAGCATGTTTACTCATTTGTGGATTCACATGTAGATTTCTTCACAGGGTGAAATTTCTTTGAATTTCCCACCATTGTTTATGAGTCACAGGCTGGGAACCACTGGTCAAATGCCATGTTCTTAGACCATAGGGCCCAAATGCTATAAGGGCACTTATTCATGTGACATGAGCCATTTTTTTCATTTTCTGTTATGTAAATTTCTGGTTTTACCTAAGTTATATCCCTTCTGCATATGCCAACTTAAATTTAAACTTGAACTTGTGGTTGAGGGTTCCCCCAAAGACAGTTGTTACCTCAGGTCCTAGGGAACACTATAGGTGGCTGAGTATGAGTATACTTTGTAGCTCACCAACCCTAACTTAGAGAACTTCCCCTTAACAGCCTTCCTGTAGATAAGATAGTTACTAAATTGGCAAAGTAGAAACAGTACATAAAAAATATTCACTCAAAATATGGGATACATTCTTCCACAAATAGATAACCCTTTCATGGGAAGGCTGGGTGCAAGTAGAGTATATTGATAGTAAAGCACACAGACTACTCATTCCTTTGGTACTCCTGTGACCCTAAGACTTCTCTCCTGGAGAATCTTTATAGGACTCCCTCCAAGGCATAGCATCTTTATAGGGTGGGATATACAGCTAGGCTCCCAAGGTCTAATCTTCTCTACAGCTCAACTCTTGATTACTATAACTAGCCTTCTTTTCAATCCTGAAACATTTTCCTTTAGCTTTAGCTTTCCTGTTGCAGATTCCTGGTCAAGAGGCATAAAAAGTCCCAGCTGCCTCTAGTCTAGGACTTTCAGACTTAGCCCATGAAAGTCTCCATTCCCTGATGAAGTCATCATTGACCAGATATTTCCACGTGGAAATAGGATAGGGGAGGGGCTGAGTTCATTCATCAGAGAAGATGAATGCCATTGTGTCCTAATCGAATATTTGTGCTGTATTAGTGTAAAATTAACTTCTTTTGTTAAATATTTAGTGACTTTTGAGCAACTCATTTCATTCCAATAATGAAACTGAACCAAGAGGGTGCTGGTTAGGTCCATACCTAACAAAAGGTCCCTAGCTACTAGCTTTCTTTTTTTGTTTGTTTTATTTTTTTAAACCCTTACCTTCCATCTTAGAATTAATACAGTGTATTGGTTCCAAAGCAGAAGAGTCATAAGCGCTAGGCAATGGGGGTTAAGTGACTTGCTCAGGGTCACACAGGTAGGAAGTATCTGAGGCCACATTTGAACCTAGGACATCCCCTTTCTAAGCCTGGCTCTCAATCCACTGAGCCACCTAGCTGCCCTGGTTACTAGCTTTCTTTTCTGTTACAAGTGGTCCAACTCCTTGAAGCTGCATCTGCTCTTGAATATCTTTATGTCTACCTGGAATTTGTATCCCTGCTCTTTCAACTGATACTTGAACTCTCTCAAACCGACTTCTCAGCTGTTGGATAGAATGTCTCCTGGGAAAGTAGCTCTGATTCTAGACTTCACAATCATTGGGGGTTGATAGTCAGAGAAATCCCCTATAGGGATTTTCTCTCTAATAACTCATCTTTTACAGATTACCCAGTGGACTCAAAGGTGGTCACATTCTATAAAGGTATTATTTTGTGTGAATACCTTGTTAATAGAACAATAGCCTAATCAGTGATTACACCAACTGAACTAGGAAGAGGAACCAAATCCCTCCCCCATTTATCCTTAAAACTACAATGTTATAAAATTGTTAATAAGAGCATTAAATCTCTTTTTTTTTGCATTAATATTCTTATTTAAACCATTTGATACTAATGCTAACTGATGTCAAGTGGAATCCCATAGTCACTGTAGAAAAATTATTATGGAGAATATAATATGTTGCCTAAGGCTGTAATTAATTAGAAGTTCAAAATAATGGTGAGTACCAATAAGTAGGAAATGAGATTTACTCAAATAGAGGGAAAACAGTTCTTTATATTGGCTTGAATTAACCCCAGGTTTCATTCAGCAGAGTGGTAAGAAATGCAAATCTGCCATTTCATTATTTATTAAATGAAAATATCTTGGCTAACAGAAAAGTTCTCTTGTTAGCTTCTGTTTTTTCCTCTCCTTACCAAATAATTCTGAAACAAGAAAGAGATATAAAAATAATCCCATATAAAACATGATGATGATAGAATTACTATTAAATAATGTATTATAAACTTTACATATGCCTTAACTGGTGCATATTTGGTAGCTATTTATTACAATGTGAAATCATATCTGGCATGAGTATGTAACAGCAGTAATTGCAATGTGCCTTGGTCACATTTTGATTGGAGCTTTTAAGGTTTGCAAAGTGCTTTATGTTTGTAGTCTCCTTTGATCTTCACATCAACCATGTAAGATAGTTGATATTATCATCCCCTTTTTGCAGCTGAGAAAACCAAGTCTTATAGAGGTTATTGATTTGCCCAGTTATAGTTAATTAATGTCTGAGGTGGAATTTGAGTTCATGTCTTCTTGAGTCTGTTTCATAATATTCACTAAGCCATCTAGCTGCCTTATGATCCATGTGATCTATTAAAGGATCTGAGTGACCAGCAAAAGACTTCTAATTGGTTCTCATGTATCTTCATGGGAGTGAGTCACTAAGAGAGGATTGGCAAATGATCCAGTAAAATCTATACTCTCAGCTATAAGAAGGTATGAGAGATAGCTTCTGACCTCTTTTGAGACAATCTCTTTATTTTATGTTATTGGGACATAGCCAACATCAGCTGTTCTATGGACTTTTCAGCAAGCAATAGGGGAATGTCCTCCCTCTTCCTCCCCATTTCCCTTTCCTCCTCCCCAAATAATAGTAACTACATGTATCTCGCCAAAAGAAAACATTGACTTGCCCATGTGAACTTGCCACTGCCTCTTCTGTTTGGTGATTATTTTCTTAAGATTCCTAAATAATGATACTAAGCAATGGATATTTCCAAGTCTTGATCATTACCTCATGAGTCTGAGTATTCCCCAGTAAGGTTATGGTTAGATTCATCCTTCTTCCATACACATAAATAACTTTATTTTTAAAAGGCAGATTATTACTTACTACTGCTACTGATGCTACTATTACACTACCAAAATATGTTTGTATATCATTTTTTATTTTCCTCATAGCAACTTTATGAGGAACATAATATATTAATCTCCTTGTACAGATGAGAAAAATGAAACTTAGTTTCCATGGTCATATGGTGAGCAAAAGTGATAGAGCTGGGACTAGAAAAAACCAAGGCCAGTATTTTTTCCATTACATTTGGTATTGTATACAAAGTCTGAGGATTTTGTTCCCTTTCTTTTGTAGATAATGAAAAACGGATTTTAAAGATCCCAATCTGAGAGAATTTTTTAGAGGGAGTATCTCAATTGAACTCATCCAATATTCCCCTCCAAACAACTTTAAAATAATGTGTGAAATTGAATTCAGGAGAAGCATAGCTAGAAAACGAAGTAGGAAGGAAAGGTCTGTAACACTGGGGTAAAACACAACAGCACTGTGGCAACACAAACTGTGGCCCTTGGAGGCAGTGGTGACAGCAGCAGCAGTTTCAAAAGCTTTTGCCACCCAGAGATACTAAGGGAACTTGACAAATGGACAATCAAAACTGGACCCAAAAATTGGACAGTCAGAAAGAGATTACTGTGTTGGCATTGGGTGAAGGACTAGTTACTGTTTGGCAATTCCATTGCCCACTACCCAATGCCTGATTACAATTGTAGGACAGAGAGGAGGGCTTGCAATTGCAAGAGAGCATCTGGTCTCAGTCTTAAGAGTAAATAGGAATGTGAGTTCTTGAAGGTTCTATTCATGGAGAAGGAACTAGAGTATAGACTGGAAAAACAGGGTACATACATCTTGCCATGTCACACCACCTTGGAAATATGAAAAACTTAAAAATGTCTCAGAAGTAATTCTGAAAAAAGCAGAATTAAAAAAAGCAAGAAGCTTGTGACACCCCCACCACTCACTACAAGAGAACAGAGCCTAAATAACATAAAGTTCAACGTTTAAAATTGTCTGGAACAAATGAGCAAAGAACATGATCATAAAAAATTACTTTACTCAGAAGAAGACAATGATGCAAAAATATCTATAAGCAGAGACTTGAAGAAAAATGCATACTAGACAAAAACCCAACAATAATTTTTAGACGCTAAATAAAGAATTTTTAAAAAAGAGAAAAATCATTTCAAAAATCGAATGAGTAGTGTAGGAAAAATTGGGGAAATAAGTGAGAACAATCTAATAAAATTATGAAGAGAATTAATAGCTTCATAAAAGAAATACAAAACTTCATTGAAGAAAAGAACTTCTCAAAAAGTATAATTGGCCACATAGAAAAACATGCATAAAAATCCACTGGAGAAAAGAACTTTTTAAAAGTAAAATTGACCAAATGGAAAAGGAGGTTCAAAAGATTACTGAAGAAAATATTTTTTTAAAAATTAGAATCAGGCAAGTGGAAGCTAATGACTCCATGAAACAATCAAAGCAATCAAACAAAATCAAAAAAGAAAAAAAAAAAACAAAGAAAGAATATGGAATACCTCACTGGCTATACCAACTGACCTGGAAAATAGATCAGGAACAGAGAATTTGGGGCAGCTGGGTGGCTCAGTGGATTGAGAGTCAGGCCTAGAGATAGAAGGTCCTATGTTCAGATGTGGTCTCAGATACTTCCTAGTTGCATGACCCTGGGCAAGTCACTTAACCCCTATTGCCTAAGCCATACCACTCTTCTGCCTTAGAACCAATACGTAGTATTGATTCTAAAAGAGAAAGTAAGGGTTTAAAGAAAAAAAGGAAGAGAGAGTTTAGGGGGCAACTAGTTTGGTTCAGTGGATAGAGAGCCAGGACTGGAGATGGGAAGTTTCTGAATTCAAATCTAGACTCAGACATTTCCTAAATGTGTGACTCTGGGCAAGTCACTTAAGCCTCATTGCCTAACCTTTACCACTCTTCTACCTTAGAATCAATACATAGTATTGATTATAATATGGTAGATAAGAGTTGTTTTTTTAAAAAAAAGAGAATTTAAATATTATTATACTACTTGAAAACCATGATAAAAAAAAAAGAGTGTAGGCATTATCTTTCCAGAATTATCAAGGAAAACAGCCCTGATATTATAAAACCAGAGGGTAAAATAGAAATGGAAAGAATCCATTGATCATCTCCTGAAAACGATCCCAAAATGAAAATTCCCAAGAATGTTAAAGCCAAATTTGAGAGCTCCCAGATCAAAGGGCAAATTTTGCAAGTACCCAGAGAAAAATCATTAAATACTGTGTCAAGGTAAGGATCACACAAGATTTTATACATTCTGTGTTAAAGGAGTGGAGGGTTTGGAATATGATATTCTAGAAGGCAAAGGATCCAGGATTACAACCAAGAATCATCTACCCATCAAAACTGTGTATAATCCTTTAGGGGTAGGAAATAGGTATTCAATGCAATAGAGGATTTTCAAGCCCTAATGTAAAGATCAGAGCTAAATAGAAAATTTGACTTTCAAATATAAGACACAAGAGAGGCATAAAAAGGTAAATAGGAAAGAGAAATCATAAGGGATTCAATAAGGTTAAACTGTTTATATCCCTTCGTGGAAAGAAGCTACCTGAAAAAGGCAGTATCAGAAGCAAAACACTTATGAAGAGAATGTGTTGATTAAACAGGGGGAAAATAAGATGGAGAGAAATATATAATCATCATAAATATGAGGAAAATTTTATAGTAAGTTTATCTGATAAAGGTCTCACTTCTTAAATACATAAAGTATTGAGGCAAATTTATAAAAATGTGTTGTTCCCCAATTGATAAATGGTCAAAGGATATGAATAAATAGTTTTCAGATGAAGTAATCAAAGCTATCTATTGTCAATTGAAAAAATACTATATTTCATTATTGATTAGAGAAATGCAAATTAAAACAACTCTGAGGTACTACTCCAAAACTATGAGATTAACTAATATGACAGAAAAGGAAAATGACAAATATTGGAGGGGGAAGTGGGAAAACTGAAGTACTAAAGCAATGTTGGTGGAGTTATGAACTGATTTAACCATTACGGAGAGCGATTTGGATCTATGCCCAAACCTTTGATGTAGCAGTTCTACTACTAGGTCTGTTTCTCAAAGAGATAAAAGGTAAAAAAGAAAAGAACCTATATGTACAAGAATAATTATGGTGGCAAAAAAATTGAAATTGAGGGGATGACCATCAATTATGGAATGCCTGAACTAGATGTGGTTTATGATTGTTATGAAATATTATTGTGCTATAAAAAATGACAAGCAGGATGCTCTCTAAAGCCTGGAAAGACTTAGATGAACTAATGCAAAGAAAAGTAAGCATTGTACATAGTAACAGCAATATTGTAGTGTGATAAACTGTGAATGACTTATCTATTCTCAGAAATACAATGATCCAAGACTAATTATGAAGGATTTACGATGAAAAATGCTCTTCACTTCCAGAGAAAGAACTGAAATTTTGTTTTGTTTTGTTTTGTGATTTTTTTTCACAATACAACTAATGTGGAAATATGTTTTGCATGGCCACTCATGTATAAACTATACCAGATTTCTTATCTTCTTAAGGATGGGGGAGTGAGGGAAGGGAAAGGAGAGAGAAAATTTTGGAACTCAAAATTTTAAAAAGAATTAAGAAAAAACTTACTATGTGTCAGATACTGCTATATTCTGTAAATACAAATGTAAGCAAAAAAGATATTCCTTACCCTAGAGAAGCTTATATTCTAATGGGAAATAGTCATATTAAAAGTTTGAAGTGCATCCTGGAGAAGAATGAGACCTGGCTATCTTTATTAAATGGAAGTTCTGAGAAGAGCCATAGGACCAATTCAAAACTATAACAGATTCCATTACCAAACTAGGTATCAGAGATCAACTTGGCATAATTTATTAAGACAGATTCACACTTAATAATTGCATTGCTCTGCCATGTGAGAACTCTTGAAAGAAAAGTCCATATCTCCAGATCTCATAAAAAGAAAGAAGAAATAAAACAGGTGATTTGGATTACATATGATCATATAGATAGCCTATTTAACAGCTATTTCTCAATTGATTTTAAGAGATTTTATCTCTTTATCTATCTGTAGATTTTATCTATTTTTATATAGATATAATGCAATATCTATATAAAAATAGACTTTATCTATTTTTAATTAACACATATGCAGTTACAGCAAATGGAATATTTGAAAATAGACTGTGTTCTATGATGCTTTGTTCAAGGTTATTGTAGTTTTCATCCTCTACTGTTCTTTTGTGTTACAGGTACAGGGCCTTCATTTTTATCTTGACTTTTTTGCTGTATGCAAGTTTTCACTTATCTAGGAAACCTATCAGCATAGTTAAGGTAAGAAATTATTAAATGAGTTCTTCCCAATATGTATATTATTTATGACTCATAAAAGGAAATAGTTACTACAATTTAGTGTGGATAAAGTAAAAAATTTGTAGAAGACAATTTTGAAATATTTATCTATCCTAACCTTTGAAAATTTTGCATATGACTCTGATAATGGTAATGGTATAGTGATATACTGATAAGTGGGATTGCCAAGTGGTTTAATTGTCATCACTTCTCATATTAGTTTTCCCTAGTTAAAAGCGAATGATGAATTCATAAACAGTTTAGCTTCCTGCTAAGCAGGATCAAATTTGGCACTGATCAGGTTATATCAACAGATTGTTGTTCATTCTCACTTGAAACTTGGCTTGCATATAGTGAACTCATTAACAGTCCTCTCCAAAGACTACAATTCCAGGTTGAAGACTGGAGAAGTTTCACTGTCATTTAAGATTCTGCTGGTAAAGAACTGCTGTCTTATGACTATCACACTTTTTGTACAAAACTTCTGCCAAGCCTCCCAGATTGTACATCCAATGATCTGCAGAGGGATTTTTCAGTTTTAAGTAAAAATCTTCCTTGCCCTTCCTTCTTTTCAGTTACATAAGCACAATCAAGATCAATCAGTAGTTTAGAAATAAACTCGCTCTAATAACCACCAAATTCTAGTAAAGTTCAAAAAGTTCAGTATAAGTATGTCAGAAATATTTTTATCTTCTCTGGGGCACTCAGTAAGACAAAAAGGAAAAAAAACCCTATGCCTCCCCAACGAAAAAGAAAGAAAAAAATGTAGAAAAGCCAGAAATCCTAGATTCTTTCTCCCACTTTGAAAGATCCAAGTCTCAGATATCAACAGACTATTCCCCAAGTTGAGTGATACCATGATCTTTGCAGTTGGCAGCTGGGACTTCTAATGCAAGTTAACAAACCAGAGGAGCACCAGGAACATAGTGATCATAGCATAGATGATAGCATTTCTGGCATGGGTCACAATTCTTCAATATGCATCAGTCATCTATAACAAAGTGGATAATAGATTAGAAGCCTTTTACACGCAACTTGTCCCAAGATCTAAGCAGATATCAAGATTCTCCTTAAACTGCTACTCAGTATTTGGTTTGCAAACCAAAATCTCTCCCTGTTACAAAATCTTTGACCCGTTAAAGTCCTTTGTAGAGAGAATACCCCCTTCTCCTACACATGCTAAACAAGGACTCCCTCATCCTTAGTGATTTTACTAGGAGAGTCAGATATATGATCCCTTTACTTCAAAGTAAATACAAATATACTGTAGTTATACAGTTTCTTTCTTTTTATTTTATTTTTTTAGAAAAATTTTTTCCATGGTTACATGATTGATGTTCTTATTCTTCCCTCCACCCATCCGCCCCTCCAAACCCACCCACCCCTGCCCCATAGCCGACACGCATTTCCACTGGTTTCTTCATGTGTCATCGATCAAGACCTATTTTCATATTATTGATAATTGTGCTGGGGTGGTCATTTAGAGTCTACATCCCCAATCATGTCCACGTCAACCCATGTGATTAAGCAGTTGTTTTTCTTCTGTGTTTCCACTCCTGTAGTTTTTCCTCTGAATGTGGGGTTTTTTTCCATAAATATTTTCCATAAATCCCTCAGAATTGTCCTGGATCATTGCATTGCTGCTAGGACAGAAGTCCATTACATTCGATTTTGCCACAGTGTATCAGTCTCTTGTGTACAATGTTCTTCTGGCTCTGCTCCTTTCGCTCTGCATCAATTCCTGGAAGTCGTTCCAGTTCACCTGGAATTCTTCCAGTTTATTATTTCTTTGAGCACAATAGTATTTCATCACCAACACATACCACAATTTGTTCAGCCATTCCCCAATTGAAGGGCATACCCTTGTTTTCCGGTTTTTTGCCATTACAAATATTTTTGTACATGTCTTTTTCCCTATGATCTCTTTGAGGTACAAATCCAGCAATGGCATGACTGGATCAATACAATAATTTGAGGATAAGAGGGAAATAAAAGAGAAAGAGAACAAAACTAATGATTGCTAGGCGCATTGATAAAAGCCTTAGTAGGGGGCAGTCCCCTTTGGCAAAAGAGTTTACATTCAAAATAAATGTGTTCAACCCCCACGGTTCAATTTTACTACATCCCAAAGTTCATTCTGGTTCCTTTGTGCAGTGTGAGGTTTCTGCAGGTGTCTCCGTGGCGCCTTCTCCAAACAGTTCACTTTCTGGATTCAGGGAGGTAGCAAATTTCTTATCCTAAAATTACTCTCAAACAAGAAAAATTTTTATAAATCTAACATTTTATGACAATTATACAATCCCCCCTGAGGAGGGGTTGACAAACACATAGATCACCCTGAGTTATGAGGTATGTGAATCAATTGTTAAAAGGAAGTAAAAAACCATTAAAAAGACCAAATGGAAGAAAAGAAAAAAAAATCAAAATTAAATAGTATATAAAAATTCTGAGTTAGCAAGAATAATCCCTAGCAGGTTCTAGAATCAGGGCCCAATAAAGTGATTTATGTCCCACAAGCCTGTAGGACCATAACAGCAATATACACTTATCCAATCAGCAGCCAGAACTACAGAAAATTGCCATATTATAAAGGAGACAGAAAAAGGACTAGATTTTGAAGCAGGTGGGAAATATAACTCCCTGGTCTGATTTTACCTTTACTTACAGGGATAGGGGAGCCAAAATTATCAGCTAGACTGAGGTATTTTGTCTGAATCTGGTACAGGGAAATCCTACATCTGATGTTATCAAATAGCCACTTCCTTGAACTCCAAAACAAGTTCTCTGTCATGGTGCAGATTCTCATCAAACCCATTGGGATTGGTTGGTCTCCTTGACCTTGTGATCCTTGGCACTGTACAATGGCTCTTTTGTTATCCCTTCTCCTAGAATCAGACACAATCATTAATCAAAGTCCCATAATTTTTAACAATCAATGGTAGGTTTCCATAGTCTAAAGCTTTGGGGGTATGCATTAATATTAGGACTAATGGATATTGTAAACTTATGTTAGTGCAAAATAAAAAAAAACATTAATACTTGTAATGTGCTTCATGTACAAAAAATGAGAGAAAAAAGAAAACTCAAATGCTCTATTGCACATACAAAGAAAAACAATAATAAATTTTTTAATCAAAAATATATAGTTCACAATCAGTGACACACTGTGTTTGCCAAGGAGAGATGCAATACAAAGGTTTCTTACCCAAAAATGAGATCCATTTCCTTCTTAAATTGACTATGATCCACAGCATGAGTGCAAATGATTTTCACCAAGTAACAGCTTTATAAAATAGTAGTATAATAGGCAATGCACATTCAAAGAAGTACCAAAATCCCCCAAGTCACAAGAGCCCATTTAATGAAAATAGTAAACAAACCTGCTATCATAAAGGATTCACATGAGTTGCTGTGTGACATTTATTTTTATTTTTTATTTTTTTTTTTTCTGTGTGACATTTTTAAAAAAACCTTTGAAGCTCATGGATAATTGTTACAAGTTCTCCAGATCTAGCCAATCTTTCAAACTTGGCTGAGATATTTTTAACAAAGTCTATTATTGCCATCATTCCAAAATGTGGCAGAGGAGCCCAGACAAAACAAACTTCTGTACTGCTGATGAAAACCTTTTCGGTCTCAAACATCACGAAGAACCTAGATCATTCTGGTGGAAGGGTAGAATAAGCTGAAGAGTTAGAAATATAAAAACCATCCAGAATTCACTAGGCAATATGGGTAATGCTCCCTTCTGGAGAGCCATCCACAGGTACTGCACCGCCTACTGTTATGTAGAAATGGCTGCATGGAATCCCTGCAAAATATAGGGACAGCGTCACCCAGAATTCCAGGAATCCCTGTATTTTGCAGGGATTCCATGCAGCCATTTCTACATATCACTACGAAATCCCTCCCACCTCCCAGATGAGATTGTAACAGCCATAAAAAGACATGTCTATATATGTCTCATCCATTACATTTTTATAAATGTGGAGGTGGGGAATACAAGAGTGTTATTCATTCCAACTGCTTCACTTCAACTACTAAATGGATCATTTATCTTTTGTTATAAACAAATCAGAGGTAGGCAAATGATCAGTCAGAGGTAGTGATGCTACTAGACAGCTGAAAAATCACTTATGAAGACCTCTTAAAATCCATTTAAGTTTTTGGCCATTAAATTTTTCAAGGGTTGTATAGAAGTTGTAACCAGTTTGATGGAGTCCATCCATCATCATCTATATGACGATTAACAAAGGCAAAAAGGCACAAAAGGCTGTTTAGGCACCATGTGACCTTAATGGATCTGGTAACAAACTGTGAGGTGAAAGTGAAGGGAGGAAGGTAGGAGGATTGGAGGAATGGGAGAAAGGAGAGAGGAAGGGAAAGGAAGGTAGTGGCCCCAGCCCCTGGGGAAATTTATCAGAGCCCTTCAGGGGTTCCAATAAATGATCAGAGAGCAACTTTAGGGTTTTGAATAGCTAGGCTTTATTTAGATTAGGAATGGGAAGGTCTAGGGAAAACTAGGAGGTAGGAAAAAAGGGAAAAAGGCATCAAGAGAGAGTTCTGCAGGGCTCAGCCTACAGCTGGTGAGAGCAGAGCTTTCTAGCATAGAGAGAGCTAAACTTCCAGGGTCTAGAGAGAGAAAAGGCACCAAACTTTCTCTTTTATACTTTCCCTGACATCTCCCACAATGGAAGGGGAAGTTGTCAGGGGAGGTTGTAGGAGAGAGAGTCCTGGGAGTTGTAGTCTTCCAGGGCTTACAACCATTCCAAATGACACAAAACCCAGCATCCACAAGGACTTATGGATGGAAAAAGGACTTTGCCATAGAAAACGGTTTTTCCAAGTTGACTATGGGCTTTTACAATGGTATTTTCTCCAGTCCATTCATAGGGGAGGTACAAATAAAGACAATGTAACAGAATATATAGCTAAATGGCCAAAACACAGTAGCTGAAAATGACAGTGTAACAGAATATATTATATTAGATTATTATGTGAACCTAAAAAACCAAAATTAAATCTTAAAGCAAACAATCATCAAATACAATATATGTGAGAGGATACAGGCACTGAATTCAAGAGTTCTTTTCTTCAATTCTGATGTTACAGAAACTTCTTTACTATTAGGAGGGGAACAAACTTGAAACAATCAATATCAATAATCAGGCAATGGGGTCTGAAAAGGCTTAAAATTTACCTCCAGAATCTTTAAGCTTCCTTTCCCTCTCCAGGATCATCATCCATCTAGATTCTTTTGGTCACACCTCTGGGGTTCCCCATACCCACACTGGGCATAGTGTGGATAAACTCCATATTGCATGTGTTATAGAGTCTGGGCAGGCCAAAATGGCAAGAGGGTGTAGGGAGACGAATCTCTCCCCTGAATCTCAAGAGTACTCAAGCTAACGACTTCAAGTTATCCAGTCAATACACCCAGCAAGAAAAGATACCTGAAAACTTTGAGCTGTGAGAGCTCTGTAATGCTCTCCCTGAATGGGAGCTGTTTGAGATAGGCAGGAAACTGGGCCATGCTTATAATTCTATTTATTAAGTTGATTGCAAATCTACTTCCTTTTAGTAGGTGGCACTCGCCTAATATGTACTAGCTAGGAGTAAAGATTTCACTAGGCTAGTAGATGGAGACATGCCCTAATCAGCTTTTGGATGGAGGGTGGCCCAAAAGGCTTTAGCCCAAGGCTAAATTAGTGAAGGAAAACAAAAGCTTTCTATTTTATGCACAATGAAGGTAAAAACTCCTCAGAGGTGCTTAGCTTAGCTGGTCTGGGAGAGCAGAAAGGGTTTAAGCTGCTACCACACTTGAGAAAGAGAGAGCAAACTTCTATGAGTAAAATTTAGCTCAATTTAGCCCAATAATTAATACCATCTATTAAAAAAAAACTAAGCTGAAATTATTAACTTCCTCCAACACTCTGGGTTTCTGTGCTATGAGATGGTATTTTGTGGTGGGGTAGGGCAAGGTTGCTTCCCCCAGGTTAAAGGAGACAGGAGAGTTAGAGGCTAATAGTTGCTAAAAAAAACCAAAACACTTTGCTTACCAGGTAGATGTGAGCAATGGCTATCCAGCTGCTTTCAGTTTAAGAGGAGAAAATGGGATTTTGATCTCACCTTTCTTCTTCCAAATGATACTCAGGTTGGTAATTAGCAGTGGGAGGAAGCAGTGAGAAGTGGCGAGAGGCGGCTGTGGCCAAGAAGCTAATCTGTCCTGCTCTACTCACTTAGAGAGGAGTAAGGGTCCTAAATTCCAGATTTTGGGTCTCCATAAATGTAAGATTTCAATTAATATCCAATACTCCAAGTACTAATTTTTATAAAGTTTATTAATAATCACTTAAAGTAGAAGGAATAAAACCTAATTATCTAACAAAATTAAGACCACATGAGCAATATTTTCCTGGATCTTGCCTCACACCCCCTCCACCAAACATGATCACTGGAAGAGAGAGAGAGAGAGAGAGGAGAGGATACACAAAACTTATATCCTCCCTATGTCAGCAGGTAACATGAAAAGGAAAGTGGGGTGCTGGGAATTATAGTTCTAGGGTTCAAATTGTAATTATACATGTTGTTTATTTTTTCATTAGATTTATCTAGTTCAGAGAAGGAAAATTGAGGTCCCCCACTAGTATAGTTTTATTGTATATTTCTATAGCTCATTTAATTTCTCCTTAAAAAATTTGGAGGCTATATCATTTGGTGCACATATGTTTAGTGTCAATATTACTTTATTGTTTATGGTACTTTTTATCAAGATATAATTTCCTTCCTTTTAAAATTCGATCTATTTTTGTATTAGCTTTGTCTGAGATCATGAACACTACTGCCTTTTTTTTTTTTTTTTTACTTCAGCTGAAGCACAATAAATTCTTCTCCATCCCCTTACCTTTCTTCTGCGTCTCTCTACCTCAAATGTGTTTCTTATCAACAACATATGGTAGAGTTCTGGTATTTTTTAAATCCACTTTGCTATCTGCTTCCATTTTATGAGTGTGTTCATCCCATTCACATTCACAGTTATGATGACCAACTGTGTATTCCCTTCCATCTTATTTTCCCTTTTGTTTTTTTTCTCTCCTTTCATTCTGTTTCTCCACACAAGTTTTTTGCTTTTAATCACAGTTTCTCCCACTTCTTACTTCTGTTACTCCCTGCCTCTTTATCTTATTCCCTTCCTATTTCTCTGTAGGATAAGATTAGATTCTATACCAAAATGGATATAGTTGTTATTCCCTCACTGTGTCAGTTCTACTTAAACTGTATTGAGAGTAGGGTTCAAGCATTGTCCATCACAACCCTCATCCTCCCTTCCATTGTAATATTTTTTTGTGTCTTTTTAGGTGAAATAATTTACCCCATTCTATTTCTCCCTTCCCTTTTCTCTCAATGTAATCCTCTTTCTTATCCCTTGATATATTTTTTTTGTTTTTGATATCATGTCATCCTAATCAAATTACTCCCACATACTCTATGTTTACTCCTTTTCCATGCTCTAATATTGTTAAAATTTTAAGAGTTTAAAATATCATCTTTCTATACAGGAATATATAAATAGTATGATCTTACTTAATCCCTTAAATTTTTCTTGTTTAAATTTTTATGCTGCTCTTGAACCTTATATTTGGAAATCAGATTTTATGTTTAGTTCTAGTCTTCTTATCAGGAATGTTTGGAAATCTTCCATTTCATTAGATCGTTTTTTCCCCCCTGACAGACGATGTTTAGTTTTTCTGGATAGATGATTCTTGATTGTAAACCTAGTTCTTCTGCCTCACTCTGGGCTTATGATGGCAACGTACACCACTGAATGTCTTGTGATTGGGCTTGGGGCGTCATGAAAGGCTTCTTCTAGGGCTTGGAACTTTAAAGAGTGGTTGTGGAATGATATAATGTTAGATTAGGTGGGGTCTCAGGGTCTTGAAGTTGGCTTGGGCTCAGGTTCAGAACCTGGAATAGTAGGTTGGAGTTGGGGGGAGCGCTTGCTGTTATCTTGCACCAGTACACCTTGGTGCAGGCTTACTGCAGGCTGTGCTCCCTTCTCATCCCAATAAAACGGACCTTCTCTGTCTACTTTCTAAGTTGTTTTCTATAGGAAAATTGCTTCATTCCATCCCCTTGTTGGTTCTGTCACTACAGTATTCATTCTGAAACATTATTTTAAGTTGGTTGGAGAGGATTCTCAGAGAGGTTTGAGATCTCCTTCCCTCTGTGCCATCATGGCTCCAACTCAAGTCTGATAATTTTTAGAAATTAAATTGTATTTTTTCAATTAATAAACATTTTTCTCTTCCTGTCCTATACTTTAAAAAGAAAGGAAAGACATACATAGATTAGCAAAACAAATTTCCAGATTAGCCATCTCTAAAAATTCATGCCTCATTTTGCATATTTATTCCATGACTTCTATCTTGAAGATGGTACCCATTATTGGAATCATGGTCGATTCATGTTTGGATCAGAGTTCTTGTCTTTCAAAAGTATTCATTTTTTAGATGTCATACTATAAAATATTCTGCTTGTCTGAGATCCTACTTAAGTTCATAAAATTATTCTCAAGTTTTTCTTAAACTACTTCATCATTTCTTATACCATATTCCATTATATTCACATACAAGAGTATTCTGGAGGCAACTCATACTAGCTCAGGAAGAGCTGGTTGTTAAATTTTTGTATTGAACATTTATACCTAAGAAGTTAGCAAATACCACAAATCAGGCTTTGTTTTTTTATTTTATTGATAGTGTGGACTTAAGATAGTGATAGAAAAAATATTAAAAATGCTAATTAAGCTTAAAAAGTCTGTCATGAATGTTTTTTTAAGTGACAGTTGTTAAACATTTACTAAAAGCACCTGTTCATATACAATAATTTGTTCAGTCATTCCACCAATCCATGAATACTTTCTTAGTTTTCAGTTCTTCATCACCACAAGAGACGTGTCAATATTTTTGGACATATAAGTCCTTTTTTATCTAGTATATACCTAGTATATATATATATATCACAACATCAAAGGTTTTTGCATAATTTAGTAATTTAGAGGAAGGAGTTCCAAATTGAATTCCAGAAAAGTTTTACCAATGTGCAGCTCCATTATATCCATAAATACCAATATACCTCTTATGTAAGGGGGATGGGACCAAAGGAGCCAGAGAAGGCAGTTATTGACAGTTGCTGATAGTTGAGACCAGGGAGGATTCTGGGAATTGACTCAGGAGAGGAGAGGAGAGAGGGCTTCAGGCAGAGGACTGGGAAGAGGGAGGAGGAGGACAACCCAGCTTGGATCTAGTCCTGAGGGCTTCCTGAGGATCTTTCTTTTGGAAATTGAAACCCTGATTCCCTGATCAAAGCCATTCCATTGCATCTCACCCATCAAGACTTCAATCATCAAGTCAGCTAAATTTGGACTCCATTTTGGGAGCAATCTCTTAGTCTCCTTCACCCATTACCCAACCTTGCTGAGAGACCCCTTTCAGTCAAAACTTACAATTCTAGAAAAGGATTGAAACAGAAAAATAGAAATAGAAATAGAAGAAGAAGGGGCAAGGGGAGAAGTTTACCAGTGGGAACCACTAAGGTTCCCACCTAAGTGACAGAACCCATAGGAATAGTGAAGGCACCCCAAAATCCCTCTGCCGTCCACCCCTTTCCCCAATCCCTGATTTGCAAATAATAAAAAGCACTTCAACAGTCAGATAGCATTCCAGAGTGCCTGAAAGACAACAAGGAAGAGGGGAACCACAGCTTGGTCTGGCTGCTCCATCTTGAAGCCAGACCAGCTGCTGTGAATTTAACTGATTGGGGGAGGGTTTGTGTGAACCCCGTCCTTATCAGATTGGGGTACCACATACCTCCTCTTATAGGGAAGCCTTGTCCTCAGCTCCTGTCAGGCAGCAGGCCCATCCACATCATCCATTTTCAGGGTGATACCCCTTTAAAGTCTCCCAGTGAATATTTGGTGCAGGGGAGTGCTGGAAGAGAGATTCACCATATAGACTTCATCTCCTGTCTATCAAATATTTCTGACTGGCCTTTTTAATTGTTACACTTATTAACCAACCAACATTTGTCTTTTTCCTATTTTTGTCAACTTTGCCAATCAAACAATGAGTGTGAAGTATAACTTCAGAGTTCTAAAAATTTCCATTTCTCTAATTATTATAAATTTGGAGTTTTTTTCATATATAATTGATAGTTGGATTCCTTCTCTTGAGAACTACCTATTTATTTACTCTTTGCTAATACTTTCTTTAGGAATATTGTTCAAAAATTTCCTTTTTTCTCTTTTGATTCTCCCTAATATAGATGTCAAGACCCTATTTCTATGATCAAAAAATTTTGTTGGATCTCTTTATTAATTTTGTAAATACTTTCATGATACTGGAATTATTCAATGAATTTTTGGTGTATCATTGTGATTCTTTTGGAATTATGGCTGGTCATTTTATTGATCAGAGTTCCTAAATTTTTCAAAACTGATTAGCTTTTATAAATATGAAAAATAATAAAGGCTGCTATAATAATATAAATTAATATTTTAATTAAAGCCATGCTAATAGATAAAGTTATTAGACCACACGCTTATAAGAATTCAAAACTGCCGCCTCCATTTTATTACCTCTCGTCTCTCCCTGAGCCTGCTAGCCAAGAGACCACTCCCCCCAACCCAGGAGATTATAAACTCTTCCCTGCGTGGAGATGTAGGTATCCCCACGCCCAAAGAACCGGAACCGGAAACCCGTTGGACCACGGGAAATGTAGTTTGGCATCTCCCAATTTTCACTTTTACACTTTACAATATTGTTATTTTGTAAATTCTGCTTATTTAACTTTGTTTCAAAGTCTTCCTAGGTTTTTCTGAAACTATCCCCATCATCATTTTTTTCTTTGCACTGAATGTGATAACTTATTGATGGTACACAAGATAAGACTATCCTCCTCTTTCCCCACTAAAGGGGTGCTTTGGGATAGGGATGTGAACAGGGCATGGGATCCCCAGCATAGGGACATAGGTTATTATGGATGTAGGCTCCCCAGTGGTGGAACTACTATTTTTGTGTCTGGGGATGAAAATTTACGACTTTCCACTTTACACCTTGGAGGTGAAATAGGTAAATAAACACTGGGGTTAGTAGAAGGAGGAGGGGGTTGATGGAGGAATGTTTGGTAAGTAAAGCTAACTACTGTGATAATAAAATTAAATCTACCCTGCCCATTCTCAAATCTAATCAGCAAAAGTGTAAACAACTCCATTTAACTTTGAAGTGGGGAGGTCTGTGATCCACATGTGCAAGAATGGATGACAAATCAGAATTGACTGACTATCTCCTAGGCATTCCTAAGAAAAGTGTATGTTGTGATTGGACATGTAAACTAAGAGGAAGGCAGAGGAAGTGACAGAAGAAATGGCCTGGATAAATTGAAAGAACTTCTGGGGTTTGTCCTCTTGGCTCTTAGTTGCACGCTTATTCTTGTGGTGGGTGATTAAGACCTGTAGGAGCTCCAACCACTGGCTGAGACCTTGGACTAAGTGAGACTGCTGTTAATCTCTACCTTGGAATTACAAGTGATGAGTGTAAAAACTAAATCTTCCTGGACTCCTCTAAAGAAACTGCTCTTTCAAAAGAGACTCTATGACTGAAGCTTCTGCTTCACTCATCTCTGGCCCTCCTGCCCTCCAGCCCCCTCTGGCCTTGGGCTCAATGCTAAGCCTCCTCCTACAGGATTAACTAGATCTGGCTAGGTTCAACAAGGAGGCCAGAGCAAATTAATTAATGTGTTATATTACTTATCCTAATCTATCCTCTCTCTGATTTTCTTGTTTTCTCTTCCTCTTCTCATTTGTAAATAAACTTCCATAAAAGTCATTTTGACTTGAGATTATTCTTTTAATTGGGGATTGATAATTATTCAATTCTTTGGCCACCAAACCTTTTTATATTCACCCAACCAAAATCCCTTTTTACCCCTTACACTGCCTAACATACAATTATATATAGGGAAAACAAACCCACTACCACAAACAAAGGACACAGCTAAGAGTGAGTGGTGACAGGGTTGGGAATGGCAGTAAACTCCGCCCCCCCCCAACTGTCTCCTTTGACAAGTCAGGGATTACAATTAACACAAGTGGGTCCATTGTTGGTTTTAGAGAAGGAAGTAAACAGGAAGCTACAAAATAGTGTTTAATGAAATAGGGGAAGGTGAATGGGAACTACTAAATAAGACCCAGCCAACTACCAGTTAGATTGGGCTGCTGGGGACTCTTGGAAATAAGGGAATTTTCTCACTCCACAGGAGATACTGGTCCCAGCTGAATCCTTTATGGCACAGGTAACAGGAACTTCTTGATCAGCCAGCAAATTCACAAACTGAGGAGACAGACACACTGTAACTGGTCCACCCAGGTACAATGTCTTGTTCTTCCTCAGCCAAGGCACTTAGTTGATATTCTACAAGATCTTCAAAGTATCTGGCATCAGATGACAGGATCACAGCTCCCAAAGCTCCTTCCTCTAGCCTTGGCAGTTCCAACCAACTCCTCCTTAAAACCCTGATATAGCATTCTACTAGAAATGTCTACGTCAGCCAGCCAGCTCTCTGCCTTATCTACATGCTCTACCTTATATTTGCCTACAACAGAGGCCATGAACATCATGAGGTCTACTACATGGTGCAATTGTACTCATTATCATACCAAGACATGAGCTTGACCAAATGGTATTATGTAGTTTAGTATCACTTAGGTCATAATTCCATATTGCTTTCCTGAGTGTCCACCAACAGTGTGTCAATACACCTATTTTCCCATAGTCCCTCCAGAATTGTCATTTTCCTTTCTGTCAGCTTTACCAATCTGATTAGTATAAAGTGGTATCAGAGTTGTTTTAATTTGTATCTCTCTAATTATTAGGATTTAGAGTATTATTTCATATGACTACATAGCTTAGATTTTTTTTTTTCTCTTGGGTGTATCTTTTTGTATCCTTTGAACATTTGTCACTTAGGTTCTTATATATTTAAATCAGTTCTCTATATAGCTTAGAAATGAAACTTATCAGAAAATTTTCTGTAAATATTTTCCTCAATTTCTTGCTCATTTATTAATTTTAATTGTATTGGTTTTGTTTGTTAAAGAACTTTTTAGTCTTATGTAATCAAAATTATACATCTAACCTTCCTTGAACTTTTTCTTATTTGGCTTTCTCATCCATGGATTTAAGGTAATTTCTTTCACTCCTCTAATTTGTTCATGATGTCAGCCTTTATGTCTAAATTATGTACATATTTGGAGCTTATCTTGTTATATGAGATGTTGGTATATGCTAGTGTCTGTCAGACTACTTTCCAGTTTTACCAGCTGTTTTTGTTAAATAGTAAATTCTTGCCTTATAGCTGGTATCCTTGGGTTTATCAAACACTAGTTAATATGCACATTTGCTTCTATATACCATGTACCTAATGTTCCAATGATCTGCTCTCTATTTCTTACCCAGTACAGCATTGTTTTGACAATGTGGCAGTTTAAAATCAGGTTCTGTGAGCCTCCTTCCTTCTGATCTTTACTTATTCCCTTGATATTCCAAACTTTTTTTTTTCAGTTTCTATAAAATAATTCTTTGGCAGTTTGATTACTTTAGCACTAACTGAATAAATTAATTTAGGTAGTCTTGTCATTTTATTATGTTGTCTTGGCCTACTTATGAAGAATAATTATTTCTCTAATTATTTAATTTGGGTTTTTTTGTGTGTAGAATGTTTACTATCTTTCCTGTGTTAAGCTATACTGTCAAGTATTTTATTCTGTTTGTTATTTTAAATGGAGTTTCTCTTTTTGATCTCTTCTTAACTGATTTTTTCAGAATATGCAAAAATGCAGATGATTTGTGAAACTTCATTTTATATTTAATGAAACATTGCTTAAGTTATTTTAATTAGTTTTTAGTTGACTATAGGGTTCTCTAAGTAAATCATCTTATCATCTGTGTAAAGTAATCATTCTGTTCTCTATTGCTAGCTAGTATTTCTATTATAATACTTGAGTAATGATAATAATGAACATTTTCACTTTACTCCACATCTATTTGGAAAAGGATCTAGCTTATTTCTATTATAAATAATGCTCCTCTTGGCTTTAGATAGATAGTATGTATCATTCTAAGAAAAGCTCCATTTTTTTCCTACACTCATTTTTTAAAAAAATTTTTTATTTTGAATAGTTTCTCCTAGTTACATATTTCATGTTCTTTCCCTCTCTCCCAATCCCCCCTAACCCTCCTTAGCCGATGCACAATTCCACTGGGTTTTACATGTATCATTGATCCAGACCTAATTCCATATTATTGATAGTTGGACTAGAGTTATCATTTAGTGTCTACATTACACTCTATTTTTTAATAGGAAAAGGATTTTAATTTTGTCAAAAACTTTTTGTGCATCTATTTAAATTATTATATGGTTATTGTTTTTGTTATTAATATGGTCATGAATGACTATTCTCCAAACCTCTAAGGATAGTCAAGTCTGGATCTCCTAAAACTATAGCTAATAAGTCCTCATCTATAAATCTTCTCTTAATAAATCTATAAAAATATTTAGATCAAGTCAAGGATAAGATGTTTTATATGTACACGTAGCTAAGTAGCCTTATTTCCACATGGAACTATGTTGCTGCAAAACATTCCCCTACCCTAAATTTCAACTGTGCTTTCCCATAGGATGTATAGGTCTTCAAGAAGGACTAGCACTTCTGGTGTAAGGGCTTGCTGAGATGTTTTCAGGGTTGTTCTACCTTTGATGTCCACCTGGCACTCAATTCTCACCTTTGTCTCCAGGAAATGTGCAGTGGCTTTAGCCCAGTAAACCACCTCAACAGATGGGCTAAACCAGGTTGAGGATATCCAATGGGCCACAAACCTATCAAGTTAGGAGGGTGTCTGTCCCAAGCATATGAAGACTTCCCCCAATGGAACAATTTGTTCCCAAAACCATGAAGGTAGACTCTGTGGAGTGCTTAGAGCCTGGTCAAGCATCAAAGATGCCAAGGTTATCCACTGCATCCACAGCCATGACAAGTCATTCTGACTATTGTTTTGCCACTGGATTTTGATGACTCTGGAAGAGAAGAGTGATTTTGACAATTTTATGCAACTCTTTTATGCCTCACTTCCTCAGCCCATGATGTCATTAGTCCTCTTCAAAAAAAAAAAAGGACAAGGGGGCAGCTGGGTAGCTCAGTGGATTGAGAGTCAGGCCTAGAGACAGGAGGTCCTAGGTTCAAACCCGGCCTCAGCCACTTCCCAGCTGTGTGACCCTGGGCAAGTCACTTGACCTCCATTGCCCGCCCACCCTTACCACTCTTCCACCTAGGAGCCAATACACAGAAGTTAAGGGTTGAAAAAAAAAAAACAAACAAAGGACAAACAACAACTTTCTCATAAATATACAGTGTCCATGTATATGAGAAGAGTGGACACACTCTAATACAAAGGTACACCTGTAGAAAGCACCTGTAGCCAAGGCAATTCAAGCCTTGATGTCCTTTAGCTCTTCAAGAAGTCCACTTGAACCCTCATTTTCTCCAGGTTTCATATCTGTAAGTCAGCTCCCATATTCTCCCTTGGATCTGTGATTGAACTCTTTCTTTCCTGTTCCCAGAATTGCCACCTCTTAAAGTTGCTTCTTGGTTTATGTAATGTAAGGAGTAATGTGGTAATGTATTTGCTGGGCAAATAGATCCCCTGAAGACTGCCATGGAAGGAGAAAAGGAAAGAAAGTCATACCCTTTCTGCTGCCCTCTGATACAGATGCAATGTTAATTCTCCACAAAACTGTTCTTTAACTGGATTGATTGTAGAATTTGGCAAACTAAGCTTTTTAATAGTCTATAATGGCAATATTCCACAACCAATAATAATGTTCCTTCCAATTCAGTCAAAGAAAATTCCTTCATACTTCTTTAAAAAGAATCACAAAAACAACCCTTACCTTCTGTCTTAGAATCAATACTGATGCTAAGGGCTAGGCGATTGGGGTTAAGTGATTTGCCCAGGGTCACACAGCTAAAAATGATGTGAAGTCAGATTTAAACCCAGTACCATCTCTAGACCTGGGTTCTTTATCCACTGAATCATCTCTTTCACACTTCTTAAAGCAAAGGATCTTTACCTGGGGTCTTACAGAGCTTGGGAAGCATGATCTATGGATAGATTTAAGAGATATGCAAATTAGGATGGAGAAAAACATTTTTTTCAGTTATTTAAAAATGTTCTTCTGAGAAAGCATCTATAGACTTCAGCAGAATACTGAAAGTTTTTTTGTGGTTGTTTAGTCATTCTAACAGATATGTCCAATTTTTTTGTGACCCCATGTAGTTTTCTTGGCAAAGATACCAGAGTGGTTTGACATTTCCTTCTCTAGCTCATTTTACAAATGAAACTCAAGCAAAAAAGTTTAAGTGACTTGCCCAGGATCAAAAGCCTAGTAGATAACTGAGGTCAGATTTGAATTCAGATGAGCCTTCCTGACTCTAGCACCACTTAGCTAATGCTAAAAGATTTTTAAAAATTTTGTAAAAGAATGTCATCTGTAGAGCTAATTTGATTAAGAAAAAATTGTACTTTTTAAAAGTGCTGCAAATATTTTAAGTTTGTTAACATTTATACTTCATTGCTTCTAATATCTGTTTCTTGCTTTCCATAATTACTTCAGTTGTAACTATTTGTAGGGGGAAAGAGAGGTACTAGTTAATCAAGTTTCACATATAATACTAGCCAGTTACATTTATATTACCATATATTATCTTCTGATTTTCCATTGGGCACATTTTCTGTTTCTTCATGTATTCATTCCTTTAATCCACTAGGGTGAACTACATAAGCACTGTGCTTCTCATGGAAAGGTTAAACTCCACATTGTAAATGAAAATGCCTTCCGTGCTCCTGCTGGGAAAATATCAGATAATGAAACTCACTGCGGTTGGGCACCATTTGGTAAGCTCACTATTCTACCAGTCCCTTATTCATCTATTTTATTTTAAACTTAAAATTCCTTGGTGATTTTGCATATCAAGTTATGGGCCTAGCCTTACTAATTTGTGAAATAATTGTGAATGTTCTTAAGTTTAAATGATGTGCTTTAATTTCAAGGACTGAGCTCTTACAAGGAAAAAAAGCCACTATTTTAAACATTGCCTCAACTGATCATTTATTTACAATAATTTAGAGCTATCTGCATCTTCAATTATTTAGCTTTAAAATGTTAATTTTTATTGGCACATAAAAAAAATAACATTAGTTTCTGAATACATCTCTCCTGTTCGCTGCTCCCTGGGATACTTTTCCCAAGTAACAAAAAATTTTTCAAAAGAAAAAAATTTAGCCAAACCAACCGACATATCAAATATATCTGATAGTATACACAGAATTCAACAACCACAATTCCTCCATCTCTAGAAAGAAAATTGAGAGGAGAAAACATTTTGTTAACTTTTCTCAAGGGCTAAGCTAGGAAATGATAATTACAATGTCCCTTTTTTACTTTATTGTTCTTTCTACTTACATTATTGGAGCAATTATATATAATTAAAATTTTCTCATGTGTCTCTGAATTATTTAAATTAATCATTTTAAGGTGCAATAATATGTCATTATATTCATATGCCACAATTTGTTTAGCCATTTCATAATTGATGGATACCTGTTTTGTTTCTAGTCCTATCTTATAACAAACTGTACTGCAATTAATTTTTTTTTTAAACCCTTACCTTCTGTCTTGGAGTCAATACTATGTATTGGCTCCAAGGTAGAAGAGTGGTAAGGGCTAGGCAATGGGGGTCAAGTAGCTTGCCCAGGCGCACAACTGGGAAGTGTCTGAGGCCATATTTGAACCTAGGACCTCCCATCTCTAGGCCTGGCTCTTAATCCACTGAGCCACCCAGCTGCCCCCTGAAATTAATATTTTGACATATTTGGGACCTTTCTTTCTGTATTTGATCTCCTTGGAGCAATATACCTAGAATATGTATATCAATAGTGATATTTGCTTCTTACCACTATAGATAGTGGTTTCTCTAGATTCAGAGATGAATGTATCAGTCACTTTCTTCACCTAATTCTCAGTGCTTTCAGAATGATTGAATCAAATGACAGCTCCACAACCATCATATTAGCAATTAGACATCAATACTCTGTTGGACAGTTAAATGATGCAGTTGACAGAGTTGTAGGCTTAGAATCAGGAAGATTAATCCTTTCTGAGTTCAAATCTGGCCTTAGATACTTGATAGTTATGTGACTGGGAGAGCCACTTAACCCTCTTTGCCTTAATTCCTCATCTGTAAAATGAGCTAGAGAAGGAATGGCAAATCACTCCAGTATCTCTACCAAGAAAACCCCAAATGAGGTCACAAAGATTCAGATACAATGGAAAACAACAAAAACAATCCTGTTATTTCAAGTTCAATGCTATAAAGAAATAATTAAGTTATAAGTCATGTAATAGTTAACTCAGTAGATTTTACTTAGACTTAATGTATCAAAGTTATGGGCATATTTTCCTTCTATAAACTAGATTTCACCACTGTTCTTCCCTGCCCCACTCTCTCCATATGATAATGCATCTGATCAGTAGAGCAGAATATGGTAACATACAGAGTAATCCTATATCCACCATGTTGGAAGAGCCTGACCCCACCTGGATTGTACCTTTTATGCCCCTACTTGATCAGAAAGACATATCAACATAGCCATAAGCCTCAATTGGAAATGCATTAAAGGGGCATGGCTTGAACCTTTCCTCATCCCTGGACCAATCAAGTCTTGACTATATCACTTTTTTCCTAACTTGTATTGGAGTAGAGGGATTAATGGAGGAAGGATAATCTTGATAGATATTATTATTAGCCCTATCACATACCAACCACATGGCATCAACATTCTAAAGTATCTTATAGAATAGTAGTGTCAAAACACCAGTGGGAACAGATCTTTTCATGAAATGGGATAGGGGGCATGTTGACTTAGAAAACCACAAAATAACATTATCTATGTTATATTGTATTTTCATTTCTTTTGTTAACATTTCTCAATTACATTTTAATCTGGTTCTAGCCACACTGAGGAGTCTGGAGCTTTGTCCTAGAAGACCTTCAACTGGGACTTAAACTATTTTAGGGACTTTAAGGATTATTCATTTTTTTCTTTTCCCTTTAAGAGTTGCTTTTTTAAAAAGCAAGAAATAAAAAAGTATGAAAAACAAAAGCCAGAAATCCTGGACTTTTCTTTTCCTGTTTGAATGGCTAGATCTTATATCTCAATAATATGGCCTCTGTGATGCCAAATCTTGACAGTTCATAGTGGCTCTCATAATATAAAGTAGGAATGATGAGTCAGAACAGCACCAGAAATACTCAGGATACAACATAGGTCATAACATTTCTGGCATAGACACAGATTCTTCATTATCCATCAGGGTTATTTTTATTAAAGTGGCAAAATGTTTATAAGCCTCTTGCATACAATCTGTTCTAGATTCTAAATTGATATTAAAAACTTTCCCAATACGACCATCAAATTGTCTTTGAACTTCTAGTTCCTTGATTTCACTGGCTCTAGTTCCTTGATGGTGAAAGGCTTGCTTCTTTTAGTGAGGAAAATTACCCTTTTCTCATCCCCAAGAGCAATAATAAGAAAAGTCTAGTGTTTTTTTTTTTATTTTACCATTAGCAATAGTTCCCAATTCTTATTTTAATTTTTTTTTTTACTTTGCTGTCATTCTCCTGGCTCATGGCTGTATTCTCAGGGAGATGCAATGAAACTTCTGGGTCAGAGATCATTTTGTAAGTTCCTGGCTATGTCTTGTCAGTCCAAGATCAAGAGAGTTCTCTTCACTGCTATCAATAGCTCTGTTAACTGACCCTTGGCCTTCAGTGCACCATCCCTAAGACACAACAGCTCTCTGTCTGGGGCCAGTTCACTTTCAGTCTTACTATACTAGCACTCCAAGATGGTAAAAAACAAAGTTGAACATGGAGCTTTCTTTTCTTCCAGTACCCACTAAACTGAGTAGCAGCCTTCTCCTTTTCCACTGTGAGAACTTCTCATGTTCTTTTTCTATTAAGAAGACTCCCCATATGATTGGGATATAGTGTCTAAATGATCACCCTAGAACAAATATTAATAATATGGAAATAGGTCTTGATCAATAACACGTGGAAAGCCCAGTGGAATTGCTCATTGGCTACGGGAGGGAAAGAACATGATTCATGTAACCATGAAAAAATGTCCCAAATTAATTAATTAAATAAATGAACTTAAATATATTTTAAAAAGAGGACTCCCCAAATATATACAGAAGGGTCCTTGCCAGTGGGTGCTAGATGACTCTCTAGCCCTCTGGTCACCTTACCCTCCATAATTAAAATGCCTTGTCCTCAATTCAACCATGAGCCCGAGGCCATCTTATATCAGTTGTTGGCTTTACCAAATGTCAGGCACAAACCTGACTCTGGTACACTTTAAGTTTAGGTTTGATTTTGGGACTATAGGAATCACTTCTAAATCACTGAAAAGTTAACTTAGTCCTCAAATAGCAAGTATATGAAACAGTAACTTTCATATAAAACTAAATAATGCTTAGCTTCTATAGACTCACTGATCCTTCCCACCCATATAGGAGAATATATCTGATCAATGGGGCAAAATTTGGTGAACTTCATGGTCTTCTGATATCCTCTATGTTGGAAGGGGCCAATCTCTACATAGGTGGAAGCTTTTATGCCTTTTGACCAAGGAGCCATGCCAATATAGCCACAGGCCACTAGGAATCTGCTTCAAGAACTCAAGCTCAAGCTTCAAAAGCTTCCACCTCCAGGCCAATCAGTTCCTGTATGATCATTTTAAAGTGAAGCCATGGGTACTGCAAATTTCAAATGCATTAATTTATCTTTCCTTTAAGAAATTGGAGAGAATTTTAAAAGTCACATTTCCTATCTCCTACTCCTTCTGACTTCTGAGTGTTGCCCAGACTTTGATGAGGACAAATTTTTGTAGCTTTTTTGAACCATTCTAAGATATATAGTTGCCATTTAATATAAGAATGGATACTAGTAATGAAATTATTGTTTTTGCATATGTATTTAGATAAGAAGAACTATCAACAATTACTGGGAGCATTGGATTATTCATTCCTTTGTGCGTATGCAATTGGAATGTATCTAAGGTAAGTAACAGTTTTTCAGGGTTTTTTTTGTTGTTTTTGTTGTTTTTTAATTTTAAACCCTTAACTTCTGTGTATTGACTTATAGGTGGAAGATTGGTAAGGGTAGGCAATGGGGGTCAAGTGACTTGCCCAGGGTCACACAGCTGGGAAGTGTCTGAGGCCAGATTTGAACCTAGGACCTCCTGTCTCTAGGCCTGGCTCTCAATCCACTGAGCTACCCAGCTGCCCCCAGTTTTTCAGTTTTTGAGATTCTTCTCTATATATGACTGACTCATCTCTTTGATCTCATGGCCCCTATCTATCCTGTAGCCACAGCCTCTAAGGAAATAGAGCTACTTGGACATTTCATGCTGGATTTATTTAGTACAGCTTTATTTACCACTTCACAAGAGTCAAGAACAATGTTTACCCTATACCCAACTCATCTCTGTTCAGACAATGAATTCCATCCTCAAATGCTTTCTGATGCCGTTTCTTTTGTTTTGTGGAGATTAAAATTAATATGCAAAACCTAAATATTATATTTTTTAAAGTTTATTAATAATAACTAAAGTAAAAAGCTACCTAAACTACCCAGCCTGCTCACGAAAGAAGAGAGGAAGAGAGAGGAGCTACAGAACTTATAAAACTATAATGTGACCATACAAACCTGTGGAGGCACAGGAGAGATTAAAGGGAATTTTAGGAACTACTAAGGGATTCTGGGGGATGAAGTCCAAAGGTTCAAAATCTCCATTTATACACTCTCCATTCTAGACAGAGGGCAATCCTTTTTTTTCACATAAGGAAATTTTGATATAACCAAGGATCAATGCTTGTCCATATGGCTCTTAATATTCTTTCTCTCTAAATGGGCAAAGAATAAACAAAGATTGCTGCTTACTTATCTCTTATTTTTTCTTTTTAACCTGCTTCATATAAAAAAAATCCCCAGTATTTATACTCTTAGAACTTTCAGGGCTTAAAAATTTCTCAATTTGTCTGATAGTTCTGTATCATATTCTAACAATTTCTTATTTATAATTAATTATATCATAATTAATATGATGTCAGGAAGTTTAAGTAATATTTCCATTTTAGAGATGAGAAAGCTGAAGCTTTGAGAGGTTAAGCAACTTGCTCTTGAAACAATAAGCTGGGAAGCCAGCATTTGTATCTAGGTCCCATGATTCTAAGTCTTGCATTCTTCCATC
Source organism: Gracilinanus agilis (assembly GCF_016433145.1). Classification (NCBI taxonomy): domain Eukaryota; kingdom Metazoa; phylum Chordata; class Mammalia; order Didelphimorphia; family Didelphidae; genus Gracilinanus; species Gracilinanus agilis. The sequence continues at coordinate 415,613,865 of NC_058132.1, read as the reverse complement.
TCCTCCCTCCTATTTAAATATAGATGCTTGACTTAAAGTATAATAGAGGAGCCATTTAGCATGCTATGACTAATGTTTCAGCGAAACATTAGACTATTTAGTGATAGAGACTGGCAGCACCATAGATTTCACTGAATCTAATTCCATTATTTGATAGGTAGGGATAAATGAGGCCCCAAGAAGAAAGTATGTAAACCTTAGCTCTGGTAACACCGAGAAGGTAGTATTCAGAGCTTGAGAGCTCATTATAGCTTATAAAATCTTGAGCATCAAAAGAAAATAAACAATTATTAACGTTTAGAAAGTAGGGGGGGAATCAATCAATTAATTAATAAACATATTTAAACACTTATTATTTACCAGGCACCATACTATATGTTGGGGATACAAAGACAAAAGCAAAATATTCCTCACCTTCATGTAGCTTACATATAATTGTTGTTATTGTGGTTTTAAACCCTTACCTTCTGTTGTAGAACTAAGTATGTGTTCTAAGGCAGAAGAGCAGCAAGAACTCAGCTGTCAAGCAATTTGTCCAGAAGTTACAAAGTTAAGAAAGGTTTGAGGTCAGATTAGAACCTAAGGTCTCCCAACTCTAAGCCTGACTTTCTGATTGATGAACCACCTAGCTACCCTGCTTAAAGATAGTTCTGTACAAAACACATATAATCCAGAAACAAGTTAACATTGGAGAAGGCAGATCAGGAAGGACTATACATGGAAAACTAACTAAGCTGAGTTTTAAAGGTAATTAGGGACTCCAAGAGGTGGAGTGATAAGGAGAATATGCTAGGCATGAGGGAGAGTATGCTAGGCATGAGGAACTAAGTATATGGAGATGGGAAATAGTGTGTCCTGTGTTAGGACTGCAAAAAGATCAATATGGCTAGATCCCAGAGTGGAGAGGAGTAATGAGTAACAGAGAGTGGGGCCAGATTACTGGAAGGCAATAGAGATTTCCTGGAATTTTAATGAATAGGGAAGTAACATGGTCAGATCACAGCTTTAGGAAAATCACGGCTTGGGGAGAGACTTGGGAAACCAACTAAATTGAATCAGTAGATTAAATGATCATGTAACCATGGAAAATTTTTCTAAAAAAAGAAAAAAATGATTAAAAAAGAAAAAAATCTATTGATAAGTAGATTAAATGAAAAGTAATGAAGGTCTGAAGTAGATTGATAACATTACAAATGGAGAAAAGGTGAATTATGTGAGGGAAAAGGTGAATTATATAGAAAAAATTTCACAACTGATTTGATATATAGAGTGAGAAAGAATCAAGTAGAGGATAATACTAATTGAAATCTTGGGTAAGAGCCTGGGGAAATTGAGAAGATGGTGTTGTCCTGGACAATAATATGGAATTTGGGAAGAACAGAGGATTTTGAGGACAAAGATAAGTAATGCAGTTTTGAACCATTTGAAATACCTTTGGAACATCCAGTATAATATGAACAATAAGCAGGATATCTGTGAGGATTTCCGTAAGATGTTATTGATGTTTTTAACATCTTAAATATTTATTTTATATATATGTGTATATATA
>NC_058132.1:415599438-415611916 GCF_016433145.1 Gracilinanus agilis | reverse complement strand
TATATATATATATATATATATTTTTTTTTTTTTTTTAGAAAAAGTTGTCATCATTTTTTCTAGTAATTCCAGGCAGTACCACCAACAGACTAGGAATTTTCAGGTTTACAGCCTGCTTATCTGAGCGCTGATCTTTAGATTAAAAGCAGTTGGAACTAGCCCTGTGACCCTGGGCAAGTCACAGCCCCCATTGCCTAGCTCTTACTGCTCTTCTGCTTTGGAACCAATATACAGTATTGATTCTTAACACAGAAAGTAAGGATATTTTTTAAAGCAAATGCAAGTAGGAATGTGTGAAATTTTTTAAAAATACCATTAGAAATTAGAATGAAGTAATGAGAGGATTTAAGCAGTTGCAACTTAATTTGGGAAATTAGTTACTAGAAAAATATCTTAGCAGAAATCTTTTAAGTTTTTTAACTCAAGCTCTGGTAAAACTTCTAAAATTATTTTACTTTTTAAAACAATGAAACTTTCTAAAGCTATATGAACAACAAAGCAAGTTTGAAATATCCAAGAAGTCCTTTCCTCTGATTATACACAAACATCGGCATCATCTTTCCTTGAAGCACTGGAAGCTACTTCTTCCTCAGAGAATTCAGTTCCCCCAGGAATATAGGAAGAACTTCATACCTGTTATGTAACTCCAAATTCCCAGGGGCTATTTATTTCCCCCTTCCCTCCTAGTATTGTACATACATGTCTACTCTCCAGCTTCCTGAAATGGGTTAGCTTTGCTGCCTATTCACATACTTTTTCTTCTTTGTGTTCTCTTTGGATCACTTATTCTGTTCCTTCCTATATCATATTTGCTTTTTCCTCATGTTAGGATGACATCCTGCCCTTAGTGTATGTATGTATACACATACACACACTCTGCACATACAATGTCACAAAAATCCGAGTTCAAATTTGATTCCTTAGTATTTATATAAACCAAACTTATGAAAAAATTAATTTGGTAACCCCTAAAGTTATTATGCAGTTTTGAAATTTATTTCCTTCTGTTTCAATACTGAAATGAACTACATACCAAGTTCAAGGTAGATTTCTCTCACTTTTATGAATTCAGGAAAAAAATAGACTATTCATTGGATTTAAAGATTAAAGAAAGAATTGGAATTCTGAGTCATCCATGATGAAACTAGAGAGCTATACTGCTTTTCTTAGAGAGATCACTTAATCTCTCTTTTGTTTGCATTGAACAGAATCACTTATAAAGCTTTTGGTTTTCGAAAAGGGTTCAGGCAGCTCTCATTAGCTTTTCTGCTTTCAGGATAGAACATAAGGTGATAATTTATTCAGTAAGTAATTTAGGATGGTTAAATATTCCTTAATGTTTTCCTGGTAATGTTACTCTGTAGAACAATTGGCAAGCACTAGTTTGAGTAAATTGATGGGAGTTGATTCCCTAGAAATATATACTGTGTTATGTTTCTGATTCATTTCATATTTCTTTAGATCTGATAGTTTGCATTTTAAAATGCACATTTGTTATATACTATTGACACGAAAAGATTAACTCGTGTCAGGATATCTATTTTATTTGCTAAATAAAAAACAATAATCATGAGATTGTTTTTTATAATTCTTTTTGATGAAGGAAGTACCTTATTAGAACTTATTGTCATTATCTAGTTAATAAATATTTTAAAGGAAAAGTTGTGATTTATACTCTTCTTGGAATTTCTTAATTGTTTGCATTTCTCAAAGACCAACTAACAGCATAAAAATATAGCATACCTTATGAATTTGCTTGTTTTCTTACCCTCTGCTTCCTCATTTCTTTTTCAGTGGCATAATAGGGGAACGTCTGCCAACTAGATATTACCTAACATTTGGAATGTTTGCCAGTGGAGCCTTTACAACTCTTTTTGGCTTGGGCTATTTCTACAATATTCACAATTTTGGTTTCTATGTCATAACTCAGGTAAGTACTTAAGCTTAAAGTTAATACTATATAGAGTATACACACAGAGATTTATGCCTTAGTAACTGGTCAAAGTGAAGAATCATGTCATTCTAGTAATGTTGGAACTGGGGAAAAATGTTGCTCATAAGTTTCTTCATCCTATTTTTCTGTCTGAAATTAAGGTGACCCATTCAACCTCTGAAGATTCTTTTGACTTCAGGCATTTCTTCTCCAAGGAACTTTTTTTAAAATTTAGTTTATTTATTTGTTTATTTATTTGTTACAGGTCAGATTTGAACCCAGGACCTCCCATCTCTAGGTCTAGCTCTCAATCCACTGAACCATCTAGCTGCCCAGACTCTTATCATTCAATCCCAATCCATTTCTCTACTACCTAAAAACGTGCCCATGTCCCTTATCCCTCACCTGATCCATGTATCTCTTCTAACTTTCATCCTATGTCTCTCCTCTCTTTTTCGATTAAACTCCCAGAAGACCTTCTAAAATCAATGCCACCATTTCTTTTCCTCTCACTCTCTTCTTGACTCTTTGCAGTCTGACGCCTGACCTCATCATTCAACCTAACCTTTTCTCTCTAAAGTTATACTAGTGCTCAGGGCAGCTGAGTAGCTCAGTGGATTGAGAGTCAAGCCTAGAGACGGGAGATCCTAGGTTCAAATCTGACCTCAGACACTTCCCAGCTGTGTGACCCTGGACAAGTCACTTGACCCCACATTGCCCACCCTTACCACTCTTCCATCTATGAGCCAATACACAGAAGTTAAGGGTTTAAAAATTAAAAAAAAAAAGTTACTAGTGATCTCGAAATTGCCACATTTAATGGCATTTTCTTAATCCTCATACTTTTTTTTTTAAATCTCTCTGCAGCCTTGGATATGGTCCATCATTCCCTTCTCCTTGATAGTCTCCTCTCTCTATTTTCATGATACTTTTCTCTCCAAATACTCCATGATACTCACCCTCCTACGTGTCTGAAAATTTCTTCTCTGGGTTTTTCCTGGATCATCCATGTCATGTCCATTCTTCATGGGGGTCCCCAAAGCTCTGACCTTAGACTTTCTTCTCTTTTTATGAGATTTTACTTGGTAAACTCAAATCAACTTCCATTTTTTATCACCTCTGTGCAGATGATTCCCAGATTCCCTAATCCAGCCTTAACTTCAGTTAGGTGGCACAATGAATAGAGTTCTGGCCCAGGAATCACAAAAATGAGTTCAAATTTAACCTCAGACTTATTAGGTATGACCTTGAGTAAGTCACTTAATATCTATCTGCCTCAATTTCCTCCTCTTTAAATTGGGGATAATAATAGCACCCATGTCACCAGATTGTAGTGAAAATCAAATGAGATCATATTTGTAAAGTGCTTAGCACAATGCCTTTAACACTAAATAGATTTTTTTTCCTCAAACCCTTACCTTCCTCCTTGGAGTCAATTGAGTATTGGCTCCAAGGTAGAAGGGTGGTAAGGGTAGGCAATGGGGGGTCAAGTGACTTGCCCAGGGTCACACATCTGGGAAGTGTCTGAGGCCAGACTTGAAACTAGGACCTCCCCTCTCTAGGGCTGGCTCTCAATCCACTGAGCTACCCAGCTGCCCCCACTTAATAGATTTTTGTTCCTTTCCCTTTCCCCTAAGCCCTAGTCTTACATCTAACTGCCTATTATTTATATCTCAAAGTAGATGTCTTGTAGACACCTTAAACTCAGTATGTCTAAAACTGAAATTATGTTTTGCCCAAAAACTTTCCCTCTTCCAAACTTCCTAATTACTTTTTTCCCCTAAAACCTTAACTTTCTGTCATAGTATCCATTCTAAGACAGATGAGCAGCAAGGGCTTAGACCAGTAATGGTGAACCTTTTAGAGATTGAGTGCCCAAACTGCAACCCTCAGGCTGCATCATGTGAGCCCCCACTAACCCCAGAAAGGGGAGGGAGGAAGCACTTCCCTTGGGCTGCTGGGTGATGAGAGAACATCCTCAGGCGCCTTGGAGATGAGGAGGGGAGCAGTCCCCTCCAGCAGGCTTGGGCATCCATACCATAGGTTCACCAACACAGGCTTTGACAGTCAGGGTAAAGTGACTTGCCCAAGGTTATACAGCTAGGAAGTGACCTCCTAACATTAGGCCTTATGCTCTAGCTGCTATGCTACCTAGCTTCCTCTTCCTGTCATCCTTAATTCGTCATGCTCTCTCATTCTCAATATATAATCATCTGTCATATCCTGCTATTTCAAGCTGTGTAACTTTTTTTGTATACCCCTCTTCTCCTCAAACAATGGACTCTCTCTGATTCAAGTCCTCATTACCTCACACATGAGTTTGGATCCAATTTCTGACATTTTCTATAGTCATGTAACCATGGACAAATCATTTAGCCTCTCTTACCTTATAAGAGGTAAAAAGGGGATTTGGTTGGGTGAATATTAAAAGGTTTGGTAGCCAGGGAATTGAATAATTATCAATTCTCAATTAAAGCATAACCTCAAGTCAAAATGACTTTTATGGAAGTTTATTTACAAATGCAAAGAGGAAGAGAAAATAAAGAAAATGAGAGAGAGTATAGGATAAATAATCTAACACACTAAGTAATTTGTCCCAGCCTCCTTGTTCAATCCAGGCAGATCTAATTAATCCTCAGTTGGAGGAGGTTCAGCCTTGAACCTAGGGCTGGAGATGAATGAAGCAGAAGCTTCAGTCACAGAATCTCTTTTGAAAGAGCAGTTTCTTTAGAGAAGTCCAGGAAGATTGTCTTTACACTCACCACATGTAGTTCTAAGGGAAAGATTTAAGAACAGTCTCACCTAGGTCCCAGGGTCCCAGGTCCAGTGTTCCTCCAGGTCCAAGTCATGAACAAGAAGAGGGCTACAGGAAGTTGTCACTCTCTTTTGCATTACTTCCTGTGCCTTCCTCTTAGTTTACGTGTCCAATCACAACAGACGCTTTTCTTAGGACTAGTCACTCACTCTAGCAGACCTCCCAACTTGTGAATTAAGTGGGGATGTTCTCACCTTTTTTGATTAAATCTAAAGATGGGCAGGGCAGATTTAATTTCATTATCACAGGCCTTAATGGACTATAAAATATAGGCTTAAGATCATATGACCAGTAAGGACCTTTTACTCTAATTATATAATCCTATAAACCTAATAATGCATCACTTTATGTGTATGTTTGAATGTGTATGATATATTTGTCATAAGTTCATAGAATCTCTACTAAAAATGAACAGAAGAAGTTACCATGGTGTCCTATCTGCTTTTTTTTTTTTTTTTAAATTTTTTAAACCCTTAACTTCTGTGTATTGGCTCCTAGGTGGAAGAGTGGTAAGGGTGGGAAATGGGGGTCAAGTGACTTGCCCAGGGTCACACAGCTGGGCAGTTTCTGAGGCCGGATTTGAACCTAGGACCTCCTGTCTCTAGGCCTGACTCTCAATCCACTGAGCTACCCTCCTATCTGCTTTTTGCTTATGTGCTATATATTCCTTTTTGTTATTTTCAGTTTGCAGTCACTCAATAGGGAAGGTGATTGATTACTTTGCAAAACCAAATCCATTATAATTATTTCCAACTCAGAAAAGTTGAAAATTACTGCTCTAATTGGGAGAAAACATATCCTTTTAGGGAAGAGCCCTTTTCAAAAGCTAAGAAAGGCTGTTTAAAATTTCAAATTCAGTGATGGTATTTCAGTGACCAATTAGAAGTTCATAAAAGACGCAAGTTGCAATCAAGTCATTTCCCATACTACAAATGTAAGCTCTACACTCTATGTTCAAAGTTGAGAAAAATAGACAATGACAACCTTATGACAAATTACTTTCTTCTTTTCTTTTTACAGATAGCTAATGGCTTGGTGCAGACCACAGGCTGGCCTAGTGTGGTGACATGCATTGGCAACTGGTTTGGAAAAGGAAGGTAGTAGAAATAAATGGTATATTATTTCTTAAATTCAAATCAATCAAATATTTGTCAAATTCATACTCTTTGTAAACCACTTTGCAACTTCTTGGGATATAATGTCAAAAACAAAATAGTCTCTGCTCTCGAGGGGTTTTTCGCTGAAGGAACAAAACGAGCACATGCACAAATGCGTGTGTGCGTGTCTGTGTGTGTGTTCATGTAAGAGTATAAAGAAAATAAAGAAAGGGAAGAATGGGGAGATGAAATGAAAGAAAGGGAGGGAAATGGAAACTTAAAGTGCCATAGGAGCATTTGAGAGACCCAGCAGGGAGATAAAAAGAAAAACTTCACAGTCAAAGGGACATTTTGATGGTCTTTCAGATTTACTGACTCCATACTTCTTCTATTTGAAAGAATTTTTACTTACAAAATACATTGTGGCTTTTATGCTACATCACAATAAGGCAAATTAAACTCCATAATATATAGTCTTCATCATACTTCCTCTCCTTTGAAATTTGAACAATTAGGATTATAAAAACAAAAAATAAAGCTAGAATAAAATATTGTCACTTGATACTTTTTGAAAAAAAAAGTGACATCTTGAATTAAAACTTTAAGGGTAGGGGCAGCTGGGTAGCTCAGTGGATTGAGAGCCAGGCCTAGAGACGGGAGGTCCTAGGTTCAAATCTGGCCTCAGACACTTCCCAGCTGTGTGACCCTGGGCAAGTCACTTGACCCCATTGCCTACCCTTACCACTCTTCCACCTATAAGTCAATACACAGAAGTTAAGGGTTTAAAAAAAAATAAAAAAAAAACTTTAAGGGTACCCCATGTATAAAGACTATTTAACCAAGCTCATCCAAAGACCAACATGGGGAGAATACCACAGTATGACTAAGAGTCCTGAACTAGGTAGGGAGGCACTGGATTTAATTGAATAATGTGGGACATGATCAAACCCACACTTTAAGATAACTTTAATAGATGAATAGAAAATAGATTGGAGTGGGGAGAGACAAAGCAGGAAAACCAAGAAAAGCAAGCTATTACAACTGTTCAATCATTGAAAAGAGTCTGCACCAGCATTGTAGCAGTGCCAGAGGAGAAAGGGAGTATGTGAGAGATAGTAATAATTGAATCTATGAGAACTGATAAGTTCACTAAAACTATACAGAGAATGAGAGAGGGAAAAAAGGAAGAAGACCCAGAACAGAACTTTGGGGGACACTCGTAGTTATCAAACATGACTTGGCTTAAGTTCTAATAAAGGAGACTAAGAAGAAGTGGTAAGACAGGTAGGAGGAGAAATAGAAGAGAGCAATGTCAGAAAAACCTAGAAAGAAGAGAGCATAAAGGGGAACAGGATAATCAACATCATCAAAGGCTACAGAGGTCAAGAAGAATGAGGACTGAGAAAAAACTATTAATTTTGGCAATTAAGAGATCACTGGAAACCTTGGAGAGAGTAATTCTGGTAGAATGATGCCATACCTGCCAGACTGAAAAGAATAGAAGGAGAGGAACCAAAATAGAGACACTGACTATATATGGTTTTCTCAAAGAGGTTAGCTATAGAAAGGAGGAATATAGGATAATATCTGGCAGAAGTAGATAGAAAAAGTGAGGATTTTTTGAGGATGAGGTGACAGGGGTGTGTTTGTAGGTAGTAGGAAAGGATCCAGTAGACTGAAAGAGATTGGAAATTAGTGTGAGAGTATTAGTAGTCATTTGAAAAAGGACACAATCTGCTTGTTTAGAGAGAATTAAATTAGATTACTTGAAGGGGTAGGGAGTGTTAGCCTTATTTTTTTTTTTAAATTTTTAAACCCTTAACTTCTGTGTATTAGTTCCTTGGTGAAGAGTGATAAGGGTAGGCAATGGGGGTCAAGTGACTTGCCCAAGGTCACACAGCTGGGAAGTGCCTGAGGCCAGATTTGAACCCAGGACCTCCTGTCTCTAGGCCTGGCTCTCAATCCACTGAGCTACCCAGCTGCCCCCAGGAGTGTTAGCCTTAGCAAGGAGAAGGGTCACCTCTTCATGTGAGACAAGGATGAAAGAGGAGATATGGAAATCGTCTAAGTGATGTGAAATGTGATCTAAGGAAGAAGAGAGCTACTCCTGTTTTCTTTGTGTTCAGCAAAATAAAATAGATTTTTCTTTAGCTTCGTTTTAAATCTGTGTCAGTGTTTATGATACAAGTGTATTTCTTATAAACAAGATATTGTCAGATTTTGCTTTCTAACTTGTTCCACTATACATTTCCAGATCATCCCATCCCATCTCATTGTGGTCAAAATTGTTTATTGGGTTTTTCCCCTTCGTCTTCTTTTCTTATATTTTCCACTCTCGTTTCCCACTCTCAAGGGAAATTAGGCTTTTGCTCACCACCAGTACTTGAGGTTTGCTGCAATCTACTTACATTTCTTTGCCTTTTTCTTTCCCTCATCTGGAATTCAGTCATAGGTTCTAGTCCTCTCTGTCATTTTAAAGTCTCCATGAATAGAATTTATTTTGTTTATTAATAATCCACTCCTTAATCTGTACTCCCTTTTTTGTTCCCTCTCACTCCTCTTCTTCCCTTCTGTTTCCTCAATTAATTAAATGCATAACTGCCCCAAAATGTATTTGTATATATTCTTCCCTCTTTTGACTAGTTCATATCAAATTGAGGTTCAAGTCAGTCAGTCAGTCAGTCAGTCAATAAGCATTTATGAAGTGCCTTCTTTATGCCAGGTACTCTGCTAAGCACTGAGGGTACAAAAAAAAGCAAAAGGCAGTCCCTAAACTGGAGGCGCTCTCAATTTAATGGAAGAGACAACATGCAAATAACTATAAGTAAACAAGATATATAAAGGATAGACAGGAGAAAATCAACAGAGAGAAGACACCAGGATTAGGAGGGATTAGGAAAGGCTTCTTGTAGTAAGTGGGAATTTAGTTGAGGCTTGAAGGAAGTCAAAAGATCCAGGAGGTGGAGATGAGGAAAGAGTACATTACACCCATGAGACAGGCTGTGTAAATGCCCAGAGCTGCCCCATATATTATTTCAGGAACAGCAAGGAGGTTGGTGTCATTGGATTGAAAAATCTACAGGAGAGTGTATGATATAAGGCTGAAAGGATAGCAAGGGGAATCTACATTATTATGAAGGACTTTGAAGGCCAGGGGATTTCACATTTGATCCTTGAGTTAATATGAGGTCACTGGAGTTGAATAGAGGTGACATGATCAGAATTGGTGCTTTAGGAAAATCACTTTGATAGCTGAATGGAGGATGACACACTGGAGAAAGTAGAGAAAGACTTATGGCAGACAAACCAGCAAGTTATTGAAATGAAGAGAGGAGGACCTGCACAAAAATGGTGGCAGTTTCAGAAGAGAGAAAGGAAGGTATTTGAGAGGTCTTGTAGTTAAGATATTGACTGACCTCAACAACAAATTGAAAATGAGAGAGGGGATGAAAGATAGTGAAAATTGGGTTGCAATTAATCTAGGTTGCAAGCCTAGGGAACTGGGTAAGGATGTGTTGCTCCCAATAGTAGTAGAGAAGTTTGGAAAAGGGGAAAGTTTTCAGGGAAACATAAGGAGTTCACTTTTGAACAAATTGATTTTAAGATGTTTGTAAGATATCCATTTCAAAATGTCTAAGTCGTAGCAATCCTCCTAAACGTTTACTTCTTGTTTGCATATTCTTCTACTTGGATACCCTTGTTAGCAGAACTAATGTCACCCACCTTGCCTCTTGTTTTTTTTTCCCCTTAGTATATTCCCCTTCTCCCTTTCTTCTGTTGTGATCCTTATATTATAACAAAATCATTCTCAGGCCCTCGATTTTATTTGACAGAATGGCTTTCTGATTTTGAGTTCTGATGGAATACCTCTATCAGTTAGCCCCATTAAAATATAAACATCTCTTGGGGGCAGCTGGATAGCTCAGTGGAATGAGTCAGGCCTAGAGACGGGAGGTCCTAGGTTCAAATCTGGCCTCAGCCACTTCTCAGCTGTGTGACCCTGGGCAAGTCACTTGACCCCCATTGCCTACCCTTACCACTCTTCTGCCTTGGAGCCAATACACAGTATTGACTCCAAGACGGAAGGTAAGGGTTTAAAAAAAAAATAAATAAACATCTCATCCTTGTTTATTTGTTTATAATTGCCCATTCAATATTTATCTATTTCTGTCACCTGATTACTTTGTATTTCAAAATTTCTGGTCAGCTCAGGTCTATTCATCAGGACTGCTTGAAAGTCATCCAATTTTTTCACATAAGCATTATATTTACTTTTGTTGGGCAAGTTATTCTTGGTTGTAAGGCAATATCTTTTGGCTTTTGGCATATAGCATTACATGTTCTCCACTTCTTTATAGAGGTTGCTAAAATTTTCGTGATCCAGGTTATGGATTCTTGATACTTGAATGCTTTTTCTTTTGGCTTTTAGGTTATTTGTTTGCTTATAAACTCAAAATTTTGGTTATGATATCCCTAGAACTTTTCATTGGGAGGGTGGGTGTTATTTCAGAACCAAATCTGTGGATTATGTCTCTTTTTACTTTCCTATCTGTGCATAAGAGATCTGGGTAATTTTCCTTCACAATTTCTTAAAGTATATTGTGTTATGGGAGAATTTGGGAAAGGTGTTAGGTTAAAGGGGATTTTGAAGGGATGTTGTCAGGTACTTGCTAAGTAGATAATATGAGTTGCAGGTAGGATGTAATGGTGAGATTCAGTATATAATATGAGGCTGAAGTCAGGGAGTATAACACTGAAGGTAACAAAGATCTTCAGGGAGAGGAGGAATTAATCTAAACAGGCAAAGAGCAGCAGGGCTTATAGACTAGGACTTAGACTAAAGACAAACTGAGGGAAATAGACTGAATTGAAATTAACTACAGGCTTTAGTTAATTTCACAGGAAGGGACTTGTTTTGAAGTTACACCTTCCTTCAAGATGGATACCCTGGCTTCCCTTCAAGCCCAGAGAAGGGTTCTGTTCCTCTTCTTCCCACAAAGTAAATAACAGGTCTGTTTTAAACACAAAAGGGGTTTATTGTCTTCTCAGGTTAAATTGTCAGGTAAAAGAGATTAAAGGAAGCCTTAACAATTGTTAAAGAAACCTCAGGTGGGGGAAGGGAAGGAGAGATGGGGTTTGAGCAAGGTCCTGCCCTGACTCAACTCTCAAAGTGATGATGGCTACCAAACCTCTCTAGATAAAGTACTGCAAAGAGTATAGCTGAACCCTCACAGATTTGAAACTACTCTCTGATTCACTCTCCTTATTCACTCCTCACAGACATTTAGGTAAGGGAAGGAAGGTAGAGAAATGAGGTAGAGTATAGAGATACAAAGGGTTTATCTAAATTAACAAATCTCAAATAAATTCTCTAAAGCTAGGCTAAATTTCCAATCTTCAGAAAGGAGAAGAAGCAGCTCAGCTGGTCCAGGTTCTCTCTCCACGAGGTCCCAGGTCCAACTGAAACTTTCCTTCAAGATTCTAAACTCCTAAGAACAGAAATAATAAATGTAACCTTCTCAGATCATAATGCAATAAAAATAATAATTAGTAAGGGCACCTGGACAGGCAAATCAAAAACTAATTGAAAATTAAATAACATGATTCTCCAAAACCAATTAGTCAAAGAAGAAATCATAGAAACAATCAACAATTTCTTTGAAGGGAATGACAATGATGAGACATCCTACCAAACTCTGTGAGATGCACCCAAAGCAGTACTCAGGGGGAAATTTATATCCTTGAGTGCATATATTAACAAATTAAGGAGGGCAGAGATTAATGAATTGGGCATGCAACTCAAAAAATTAGAAAGTGAGCAAATTAAAAATCCCCAGATGAAAACCAAATTAGAAATACTAAAAATCAAGGGAGAAATTAATAAAATCAAAAGTAAAAGAACTATCGAATTAATAAATAAGACTAGAAGCTGGTATTTTGAAAAAAACAGATAAAATAGACAAGGTACTGGTCCATCTAATAAAAAAAGGAAAGAAGAAAACCAAATTGACAGTATCAAAGATGAAAAGGGAGACCTCACCTCTAATGAAGGGGAAATTAAGGCAATCATTAAAAACTATTTCACCCAACTATGTGGCAATAAATATAACAATTTAGGAGATATGGATGAATATTTACAAAAATATAAATTACCTAGGTTAACTGCAGAAGAAATAGAATACCTAAATAATCCCATATCAGAAAAAGAAATTGAACAAGCCATCAAAGAACTCCCTAAGAAAAAATCACCAGGGCCTGATGGATTCCCAAGTGAATTCTATCAGACATTCAAAGAGCAACTAATCCCAATACTAGACAAATTATTTGATATGATAAGCGAGGAAGGAGTCCTACAAAATTCCTTTTATGACACAAATATGGTACTGATTCCAAAGCCAGGGAGATCAAAAACAGAGAAAGACCAATCTCCCTAATGAACATAGATGCAAAAATCTTAAATAGAATACTAGCAAAGAGACTCCAACAAGTAATTAAGAAGATCATGATGCCATGATCAGGTGGGATTTATACCAGGAATGCAAGGATGGTTCAACATTAGGAAAACCATCCACATAATTGACCATATCAACAGTCTAACAAACAAAAATCACATGATTATCTCAATAGATGCTG
>NC_058132.1:415598757-415599418 GCF_016433145.1 Gracilinanus agilis | reverse complement strand
ATATGCAATGGGGATAAATTAGAAGCCTTTCCAATAAGATCAGGAGTAAAACAAGGATGCCCATTATCACCTCTATTATTTAACATAGTACTAGAAACACTAGCAGTAGCAATTAGAGAAGAAAAAGAAATTGAAGGTATCAAAATAGGCAATGAGGAGACTAAGCTTTTTGCAGATGATATGATGGTCTACTTAAAAAATCCTAGAGAATCAACTAAGAAGGTTGTAGAAATAATCAACAACTTTAGCAAGGTTGCAGGATACAAAATAAATGCACATAAATCATCAGCATTTCTATATATTTCCAACACATTAGAGCAGCAAGGGGTAGAAAGAGAAACACCATTTAAAATCACCCTAGACAATATAAAATACTTGGGAATCTATCTACCAAAACAAACACAGCAATTTTATGAAAACAACTCCAAAACACTTTCCAAACAAATAAAACTGGATCTAAACAATTGGAAAGCTATTGATTGCTCATGGGTAGGATGAGCTAACATAATAAAAATGAACATTCTGTCCAAATTAATTTACCTATTTAGTGCCATACCTATCAAACTACCAAAAAACTTCTTTACTGAATTAGAAAAAACTATAACAAATTTCATTTGGAATAACAAAAGATCAAGAATATCAAGGGAAATAATGAAAAAAA
>NC_058132.1:415536806-415598437 GCF_016433145.1 Gracilinanus agilis | reverse complement strand
ACCTCACCTCTAATGAAGGGGAAATTAAGGCAATCATTAAAAACTATTTCACCCAACTATGTGGCAATAAATATAACAATTTAGGAGATATGGATGAATATTTACAAAAATATAAATTACCTAGGTTAACTGCAGAAGAAATAGAATACCTAAATAATCCCATATCAGAAAAAGAAATTGAACAAGCCATCAAAGAACTCCCTAAGAAAAAATCACCAGGGCCTGATGGATTCCCAAGTGAATTCTATCAGACATTCAAAGAGCAACTAATCCCAATACTAGACAAATTATTTGATATGATAAGCGAGGAAGGAGTCCTACAAAATTCCTTTTATGACACAAATATGGTACTGATTCCAAAGCCAGGGAGATCAAAAACAGAGAAAGACCAATCTCCCTAATGAACATAGATGCAAAAATCTTAAATAGAATACTAGCAAAGAGACTCCAACAAGTAATTAAGAAGATCATGATGCCATGATCAGGTGGGATTTATACCAGGAATGCAAGGATGGTTCAACATTAGGAAAACCATCCACATAATTGACCATATCAACAGTCTAACAAACAAAAATCACATGATTATCTCAATTGATGCTGAAAAAGCCTTTGACAAAATACAGAACCTATTTCTATTGAAAACACTGGAAAGTATAGGAATAGAAGGACCTTTCCTAAAAACAATAAACAGTATATACCTAAAACCATCAACAAGCATCATATGCAATGGGGATAAATTAGAAGCCTTTCCAATAAGATCAGGAGTAAAACAAGGATGCCCATTATCACCTCTATTATTTAACATAGTACTAGAAACACTAGCAGTAGCAATTAGAGAAGAAAAAGAAATTGAAGGTATCAAAATAGGCAATGAGGAGACTAAGCTTTTTGCAGATGATATGATGGTCTACTTAAAAAATCCTAGAGAATCAACTAAGAAGGTTGTAGAAATAATCAACAACTTTAGCAAGGTTGCAGGATACAAAATAAATGCACATAAATCATCAGCATTTCTATATATTTCCAACACATTAGAGCAGCAAGGGGTAGAAAGAGAAACACCATTTAAAATCACCCTAGACAATATAAAATACTTGGGAATCTATCTACCAAAACAAACACAGCAATTTTATGAAAACAACTCCAAAACACTTTCCAAACAAATAAAACTGGATCTAAACAATTGGAAAGCTATTGATTGCTCATGGGTAGGATGAGCTAACATAATAAAAATGAACATTCTGTCCAAATTAATTTACCTATTTAGTGCCATACCTATCAAACTACCAAAAAACTTCTTTACTGAATTAGAAAAAACTATAACAAATTTCATTTGGAATAACAAAAGATCAAGAATATCAAGGGAAATAATGAAAAAAAATGTGAAGGAAGGGGGCCTAGCAGTACCAGATATTAAACTATACTATAAAGCAGCAGTCATCAAAACAATATGGTACTGGCTAAGAGACAGAAGGGAGGATCAGTGGAATAGACTTGGGGGTAATGACATCAGCAAGACAGTGTATGATAAACCCAAAGAGCCCAACTTTTCGGACGTGAATCCACTATTTGACAAAAACTGTTGGGAAATTTGTAAAACAATATGGGAGAGATTAGGTTTAGATCAAAGTCTCTCAATTGTATAAAAAAATCAAGCCATTCCCCAATTGATAAATGGGCAAGAGACATGAATAGGCAATTTTCAGGTAAAGAAATAAAAAATATCAATAAGCTCATGAGAAAGCATTCTAAATCTCTAATAATTAGAGAAATGCAAATCAAAACAACTCTGAGGTATCACCTCACACCTAGCAGATTGGCTAAAATGAAAGAAGGGGAGAGAAATGAATGCTGGAGGGGATGTGGCAAAATTGGGACATTAATGCATTGCTGGTGGAGTTGTGAACTGATCCAACCATTCTGGCTGGCAATTTGGAACTATGCTCAAAGGGCTATAAAAAAAATTCCTGCCCTTTGATCCAGCCATACCATTGTTGGGTTTGTACCCCAAAGAGATCATTAATAAACAGACTTGTACGAGAAAAAAAAAAAGGATTCTAAACTCTTTAACTGACATCAGAACTCAGCCAAAGCCTGTAAAAACTGCTCTGACCCCCTCTCTCTGTACTACAATTGTCCAGGCTCTTTTTCTCTTTGTCTTGTGTTACTTTCTGGTAGGCCAATAATTTAAAAATGAGCTCTTCGTGATTTGTTTTATTGGTGAGTTTCTGTTTTCAAATCTTTTGACAGTTTTGATTTTTCTTTTTGTCTTATGAAATTATTTTCTGTTCAGTTCATTCTAATTTTCAAGGAGTCTTGTTGTTTGATTAAGGTTTTTGTGCTAAACTGTAAAATTTTGTATCCAAGTTTTTCCTCCTGAGCCTGTAATAATAAAATGTTAATAAATATGATAATAAGGAGGATACTGCTCTATAAACTTTGCTAGATGTTCACAAAGTATCCACACTTTCCCTCTTTACGATTCAGTACACAGACTGATCTGGAGATCCCTTCTTATAGGATAATAAGGATATATAAAAGTTTCCTTCACACTAAGAAAGCTAAATAAATTCCACCCACCATTTTTCTCCCCAAAACCAAATTTTTCTTGGTCTCAAGAATTCACCTGAGCTACACTAGAGTTCCTTAACTCTTACTATAATCCCCAAACTATCTATAATAAACTAACTAAATCCTTATTTATCTATTATTGAAAAGTTATTGCCAGATTAATGAAGATAGTGAGCCAAAATGTCAGAGACTCACTGAGCAGAGTGTGGTCCTGAGGTTTCCCTCAGAGTCTTAAGGCAAACAAAGTCTTCTGGTCTTTCTTTTTCCAAACAAAGTTGTAACAGCAGCAGATATAAATAAGTCTTCTCTTTCTTTTTTCTTCACAAGCAGGGCTATGGTCAGAGAGAGAGCAGAGCAGCTAATCATGTCACAGCCAAAGATTAACTGTTACAGAACTTTTTCCTGCCCTTCCCCCTTCCAATTCCAAGCCTGGCACAGAATTCTTTCCAGAATTCCAGCCATTCTCCAGCTTCTTAGACAACCTTCTAGATTCCTTAGTTTATCAAAACTTTATCAGCATATATTCCTAATTTCATCACTATAGCCCTCTTTTCTTTTCCAGTTATTTCTTTCGGTTACTTTTATAAAATCATTTTAATCATTTTCAAAAAAAAAACAAAACTCGGTTATTCCTAGAATTCTAGTGAAACACATGCTTATACCGTGTTTTTTCAGCAAGGCTTTAGTCATGCTTTCTTTCTTGATTTGTGAATGGTGTAACCAATTTTTATGGTGAAATTTGACTTTATTGTTTTGCTTACACATTCTAGGACTTTGCCTTAAGGCTAGGCTTTTTGCAATCCTGGCAGAAACATCTAGAAATTGTTTGGTTCTATTGCATTTTCTATTAAGTCCTGATATTCTTTTATCTGTATATCGAATGCTGCATTCTTCAAGGATATTAAAAGTGTAATACAAGTTTGAAGACCTATAATCTTTTAGTGTACCTAAAACATTCTAATCCTGGATAAAATTTGATTGTTGTCTTCCTAAACTGTCCCTAATAAGCTTCTGTTTCAGGTTTGGGTCTAAGCAACACCATTATTGGAACTGGTTGAATTCCCTGGCTGGAACTCCATTGAACTTCTATTTGATTTGGCCATGAATCTAGCAAACTGCAGATTCAGAGGCACAGAACTGTAGGGTTTTCGTTTGGTCTCAAATCCCTGCCTTTGTTATCTGAGATCTTATTCTGCTTCTAGAGTCAGAGCCAAATAGCTGCTATTGCTTTCCTAGGTACATCTGTTTCTGCTCCATTCACAACATCAGCCCCTTCTCTGTTGGATCTGGGAACTCTGCTTTTTTTTTTTTCCCCTGGGGCTCAGCTTGAAGGTACTATTCCACAGTCTTGGATGAGACCATAGGCTTTTAGAGGGCAGGGTCCTTATTCCCATAGCAATTAACTCAATGCAGTGCACATAGTAGATTCTTACAAATGCATTTTATTCTAAGTTGAAGGAATCATTTGTAAATTTGACAGATAAATTTATATTCTGAATTCATGTTGCCTTAGGCGGTTGTATTTCTCCACTTGGCATGGATCATATGTTAGTCATCCATGGTAATTTCCAGGTTCTTTTGTTCTCCTTATTGAAGAGATTAATTTACAAGAATTGAACTTCCTTAGGAAATGTTAATAATCTGTGACATTTTTAGCCATTTCAATTTTTCATTATCAACATCTTATTTACAATTGGAACTGTGCTAATTTCATGCCTTGGTTTTGTTTTGTTTTTTTTTTTTTTATCATTCTTTGAGTTTGCTATCACCTTTGATCTTTGTTATAATAAACCCATAGTCATATTGTACACAGTTCATGGAATTCTGATTTAGAGATAATGCCAGATAATTTTTTTTATCTTTTCAATATAATCAATAATTTATGTGTTCATATATTATAGAGGGGGATTATAAGATGCTTGAGACTTGTGTCTTATTTCCCCTCTTCCTTTTTTTTTTTAAAAATAACACTTATCTTCCATCTTAGAATCAATAATATATTAGTTCTAAGGCAGAAGAGTGGTAAGGGCTAGGCAATAGGGGTTAGGTGACTTGCACAGGGTCACCTAGGAAATGTTGAAGGCCAGATTTGAACCCAGGACCTGTAGTACAGAGAGAGGGGGGTCTTAGCAGTTTTTACAGGCTTTGGCTGAGTTCTGATGTCAGTTAGGAGTTTAGAATCTTGAAGGAAAGTTTCAGTTGGACCTGGGACCACATGGAGAGAGAACCAGGGCCAGCTGAGCTGCTTCTTCTCCTTTCTGAAGATTGAAAATTTAGCCTAGCTTTAGAGAATTTATTTGAGATTTGTTAATTTAGATAAACCCTTGAATCTCCATACCCTACCTCATTTTCCTACCTTCCTTCCCTTACCTAAATGTCTGTGAGGAGTGAATAAGGAGAGTGAATCAGAGAGTAGTTTCAAATCTGTGAGGGTTTAGCTATACTCTTGCAGTACTTTATCTAGAGAGGTTTGGTAGTTATCATCATATTCCCTTTTTGATTTCAAGATCACCTTGAGAGCTGAATTAAGGCAGGACCTTGCTCAAACCCCATCTCTGCTTCCCTTCCCTCACCTGAGGTTTCTTTAAACAACTGTTAGGGCTTCCTTAATCCACTTTTCCTGACAATTTAATGTCAGAAGACAATAAAACCCTTTTGTGTTTAAACAGATCTGTTAGTTACTTTGTCAGTTAATTAGTAAGAAAAGGGAAGAAGAGGAATAGAACCAACATACTCTGGGCTTGAAGGGAAGCCGGGGTATCCATCTTGAAGGAAGGTGTAACTTCAAAACAAGTCCCTTCCTGTGAAATTAACTAAAGCCTGTAGTTAATTTCAATTCAGTCTATTTCCCTCAGTTTGTCTTTAGTCTAAGTCCTAGTCTACAAGCCCTGCTGCTCTTTGCCTGTTTAGATTAATTCTTTCTCTCCCTGAAGATCTTTGTTACCTTCAGTGTTATACTCCTGACTTCAGCTCATATTATATCCTGAATCTCACTATTCCATCCTACCTGCAACTCATATTATTTACCTAGCAAGTCCCTGCCAACCTCCTTTCCAAAATTCCCTTTAACCAAACACCTTCCCAAATTCTCCCATTACAGACCTCCCATCTCTTGGCCTGACTTTCAATCCACTGAGTCACCCAGCTGCCCTTTCCCTTCTTCCTTGAAAACAATATTCATGAATCATAGATATGATGTTTTTATACTGGTCTATTAGACTTTTGTTTCTTTTGTTTATGATTCCTGGGTCATATTTTTCACAGTATTCATCTTTGCATCAAAATCACTAAATTTTCAGTTCATTTAATTTGAAAGATCTTACTGAATTCTTCATACAATTTCTCTACTAAATCACTTCACACAGTAGAAGTTAGTGACTTATTTGTAATTATTTTTATGACAATCTTTTTACAAATGCTTATCTTCAATATAAATTTACTAAATGTCCCAAGAAAGTGGTGTGTCAGTACCTTAGAAAGGTTACTTGCTTCTCCAAGGAGGACTTATTGTTATCTTTCCATTTAGTTCCCTTCTTCTTTAAGTCCCAAATAAAATACCACCTCCTACAGGAAATCTTCCCCAATCTTTAATTCTGTGCTTTCCCTTCATTAAATATTTCTTATTATCCTGTATTAACTTATTTGTATATATATGTTTACTATCTCCTCCATTACATTGAGTTCCTTGAAAACAGAGATGATCTTTTTCCTCTTTTTTGTATTCCCAGGGCTTAGCAAAGTGCCCAGCACATTATAGGTGCTTATCTGCTACTCCCTTTTATCTTCTAGTTTCATTTGTAGTGAGCATGTAAATATTTTTATGATTCAGTTCCTCTAGGAACACCCTCTCTGTTCCTACCTCCTACTATTCTGCCACCATCCCTCTAAAAAGCTGAAGGGAGTGATCCTCTTCATGATTTAGTCATGATGATCACCATAGGTCTATTGGGAATTTTAATAAGTATTTTTCAGCAGAAGGTTTAGTTTATATTATCAGCTCGACAAAAATATTTTAGCTAGTATTCCTTTACTTTTGTTCATTGTAAAACAAATGCATTTCTTTCTACCAGTAGCTTTGTTCAGTCTTTGAGAACCCTACATTGTTGTAAATGCTTACACTTTATACATATATGTTTTATGCAATCGAATGCATGATTTTTGTTTGGAAAGAACACATAAATACCACAACTTGCAAAAATAAAGGGATGTATTTGTGATATATTGTTTTTATTTTTTTAAGCAAAGTAGTAACCATCTTGCTTTTTTATTGTTTTCTTCTCTTTCAGGAGAGGCTTAATTATGGGAATTTGGAATTCTCACACCTCTGTGGGGAATATCTTAGGATCTTTGATTGCTGGCTACTGGGTGTCTACCTGTTGGGGACTATCTTTTGTAGTACCTGGTATCATCATTGCTTCAATGGGTATAGTGTGTTTTCTCTTTCTCATTGAACGTAAGTACAAAGTTCCATAAAATAAAATTATCTAGGGAAGCATTTTGTAAATCTAATTATTATTTAATCTCACCAGTTAAGGTTTCCTTTGCTGGATCTTCATCCAGGTCAAGCCCATTAATCACTGGTTATCCCCAAACTCTGTCCTGCATCCTCCTCTCTTCTTGCTCAAGGCTTAAATCCCTTGGTGGTCTCATTAACTATCATGACTTCGATTTTCAACTCTATATAGATCTATATACCTGGACCATACTTCACTTCTGAGAATCATCAATTTCCTTATGGATATCTTCAACTGTGTATCCCATAGTATCTCAAACTCATCAAAGCTAAAATAAAATTCATTATCTTTTCCCCAAAGGCTCCCCGCTTCTGAACTTCCCTATTGTCAAAGATACCACTATCCTCCCATTCACCCACACTGAAAATCTTGAGTGTCCTCAACCCCATCTCTTGCCAAGATCTTTCATCTTTACCTTCACAACATCTTATATGACTCCTTTTCTTTACTCACACAGCAACCACCCTGATACCACTCATTACCTTATGCTTGGCATATTGCAATCGCCTTCTGGTTCATTTTTGTGCCTCCACTCTGTCTCCCCTCTATTCTATTCTTCACTCAGCTACCAAAGTGAATTTCCTAAACTGCAAAGCTAACTCTACTCAATAATCTCAATTGTCTTCTTATTACTTTATGATCTTATTAAGACCAAATATTAATTAGTGACCTTGTTAAGATCAAATATAAAACTTTCTGTTTTTCTTTTAAAGGTTCATGGGGAGCTTTATGAAACATGACCTCTTCCTACCTTTTCAGTCTTCTTACACATAAATGTCTTCCATACTTTATCTACCCATACTGACCTGCTTGCTAGTAGATCAACACAACACTCTTATCTCCTGATTCTGCATTTTGCTGGATTCCCCTCTTTGCTTCCCCCATGATTTCTCACTTCCTCCTTCTGGCTTCCATGACTACCTTCAAGACTCAGCTGAGATATTCACTTCTATAGGAGGCTTTCCTGATGCCTCTTCTCCTTTCCTTCTGAGATTTGTAGGTATTTCTCATTAGTGCAAATAATGTAGTCACATTATTCAGATTCACACTGCATATTTCCATGGACTGGAACCAATTACCATACTTTACAAAGTGATAACTTCAAATAATATTGATTTGGATATATTTGACTATTACACAGGATTCATTTTTTGCACTAATTGGAATCTATCTATATTTTCAATTTTATACATATACAGACATACATACATAGTTGTTTGTGTGTTGTCTCTCCCATTAAAATATCAATTCATCGAGGGCGAGGATTGTATTCTTATCTTTCCTTGTCTAGTCAACTCTTACCCCTTAATAATCTTAATAATTAATGCTAATGATACATAGTAAATGCTTATTGATTGATCTCCATAGCATTGCACAAAGAATATTGAAACCTTAATATTCCTCCTTTACTTCTATTAAGCAAATTTTTCCTTATATGCTTGCAGACTTCACAAAATGTTCTCTAAAAGCAAGTGGAAGTATTAAATTAATGAATGATAGAGCTTTAACATGTGTCTTTATAATTGAATATAAGGAAAATAACCATAAAGAATGAGTAGATACAAATTTCCTTTCCCTGTTATGGATCACCTTAAGCCACTTTTGGCTTTTTTTTTCATTCATCATCTTCAGGCCATCATCTGGCAGACAACTCTAAAGAAATGTGATAGATATTAAATATTGCCAAATATTTATTATTCTATTCATACTGAAGTTGCTTGCTGTTTTTAAGGTGATCTTCCAACCTGCCATTCTTGCTCACAGAAATTTCCCTCCTTCCTTTTTATATTCTTCCCCATTTATGCCCCAGGTGCACAGCAATTCTGACATTCAGTGAACCTCTCATTTCTCTGGCAGCCTTATGCTAAGTGAAAATCCAACTTCTAAGAAAATCTAAGTAGGATGTACAGTGTGCTAGAGATTCAGGGCACACCAGATGGCCTGATTATAAGCTGTTTGATGTTGGGGACTGTGATTACTGCTTGTGGTCCCCACAGTACTTGTCTTTTTTAGTTTTTTAGTTTGTTTGTTTTTTTTGTTTGGACCCAAGATTTCACAGGCATATGGAACTTCTAGTGAGGAAATTCCTTCTACCAATGCCACTCTACATTTCTTCTGCAATTTATAGTCTTAGGAAGTTTACTGAGAGACTGCGTGGTTGAGGGATTTCCTCAAGATCACACAACAAAAATGTATCAGAGTCACTTGGGCCCTTTTCTTCCTAATTCTAAAATGAGTTTTCTCTTCATTATATCACACTGCCTCTCACCTTAGAAGTGAGCTTAATAATAAATACTAGCTATTTGTTGTATTTTTAATTTGATGTGTGCATGTCTCTCTCTCTCTCTCTCTCTCTCTCTCTCTCTCTCTCTCTCTCTCTCTCACACACACACACACACACACACCCCAAATTAAAAATAAAAATAAGAAAATTGGAGGAAAGCTTAATTTTTCTCCCACAGTGAAATTTCAAAAGATGGAACTGATTCCATACTAACATTATATACACGGACATACACAGAAGTAATTCCATGATGTTGCCAGGAGGCATGAGTAACATATTTTAATAGAATAGAAGGATAATCCTCCTTTGGTGAATCTCCATTGGTGAAAATTAAACTCATGATTTATTTGGTTCTTTAATATATCTCAAAGCAATATTATCAAATGCTGCTAGACAGCACCCTACTGACTACTGCAAATGAGAATGATCAAGAGTAAAAATTATCCATTGACACTTAACACTAATTCACTGGGAACTTTGGCTACATGTCTACTAGTTTCTTGTTTCTACTGTAAATTACGGCATGTCTTTCATATGTCCTTCAGATTCCCATACTTTTTTCACTAAAATCAAACAGACCATTGTCTCTTATCGTTGCTTATTTGAGAATATCTATAAAATGAAGATCTTTGTATTATCTTTTCTTCATGCTATCATGCCAACTTTTTCCAGATATGAAGATGTTCAGATTTAGAGATAAGACTACATACAAACCATCTTTTATGGGCATAAGCCATATTTCCAGTATCTCTACTTTTTCTTATATTAAAGCCCTTACATCTTTAATCCTGACATCAAGTAGTTTTTTGTTTGTTTGTTTGTTTGTTTTTTTTTAAACCCTTGTACTTCGGTGTATTTTCTCATAGGTGGAAGATTGGTAAGGGTGGGCAATGGGGGTCAAGTGACTTGCCCAGGGTCACACAGCTGGGAAGTGGCTGAGGCCGGGTTTGAACCTAGGACCTCCTGTCTCTAGGCCTGACTCTCACTCCACTGAGCTACCCAGCTGCCCTATCAAGTAGTTTTTTAAAAGATTATCTAAGAGCAGAATATGGTTGGCTCTCTGAACAATATTATGATTTTTTTTTTAAACCCTTACCTTCCATCTTGGAGGCAGAAGAGTGGTAAGGGTAGGCAATGGGGGTCAAGTGACTTGCCCAAGGTCACACAGCTGGGAAGTGGCTGAGGCCAGATTTGAACTTAGGACCTCCCATCTCTAGGACTGGCTCTCAATCCACTGACCTACCCAGCTGCCCCCCAATATTATGATATTTTGATAACAATCTCCACCTCTACTCTGAAAGCATTTAATTAAGCATTAACTATGGAAAATTACATAGTAATGAACTGCCTTTTAAAGGTCAAATTGAACCTTGATGGTCACCAAGAAAAGCCACACCCTTCACTTCCTCCTTTGCTTAGTGGTCTACTTGAGTATTTTAATAAAACTAAAATACATTTCTAATTAAATTGACAAATGACAGTTGGGCTCTCTGTATAAGTTCTGCATTTATATATCAGGCTCTAATCTATAATGTCTATAATTGAATATTGCACCTCCTACTATCATAAAATAAGACTTGGGTTCTAGAAAGAACAGAAATAATGAATTTGGGGAGAGGAGGTGCTTACGTACTTCCAAATAAAGTCTGCATTCCCAAAATAAGGTCTTTTTGAGAGTAAAAATTACATAGAGACCAAAAAACAGTTATGCAAATTTGCCATATAATACATATAAATACATTATTAAAGGGTTTTAAAAATATTTTTTTAAATAAAGTGCTGATGTTTTATTCATTTTATAAGCATTTTCTTCTTAATAATTTCCTTTGTTCTTTTCTGACTAAAAGCAAAATG
The DNA here is from genome assembly GCF_016433145.1 of Gracilinanus agilis. Taxonomy (NCBI): domain Eukaryota; kingdom Metazoa; phylum Chordata; class Mammalia; order Didelphimorphia; family Didelphidae; genus Gracilinanus; species Gracilinanus agilis. The sequence continues at coordinate 415,587,214 of NC_058132.1, read as the reverse complement.
ACAAACCACACTTAGTTTTTGTATAAGCCAGATTCAGGAGGGAAAGTGCAGTATTTGGATCCGAAGAGTACTTATTAAATGGATAAAAAATAAAAGGGAGGATGAGGATATGGATATTTTTATGAAGACAGTATAGTATAATAGAAAATCATTAGATGAAGTCAGAAGACCCAGTTTTTAAATTCTAACTCTGCAACTTAATGACAAGTCATTTACCCTCTCTGAGGCTAATGTCAATAAGTCAGGCAATCAATGAGCATTTATTATAAACTTATTCTGTTCTAGGAACAGGCTAGAGATACAAAAAAGAAAAGAAAAAACATGATTATTGTTCTCAAGAAAGTCACATTCAAATGGGGGAGATACTGTGCCTGTAATTATGTATATACAAGGTATATGCCATGTAGATAGAACTGCTGTCTTCAGGAAATCAGAAACTAGCATCCAAAACTTTCTTTTCAGCTTATCAAATTGTATTCATTGTACAAATTGTACAAACAAAACATCATTTTGCATGTAATTTTGTAAAATGTAACATTTTACAAGGTAATTTGAGTCATTCTAATTACATCATAATGTATTTTCAATCCCAACTTGCTCAAATGCAATTTGACAACTGTTTCTCGCCATAAACATATTTTAGCAGTTTTTGTTAAACCAAATTCCCAGGGGCAGCTGGGCTGCTCAGTGGATTGAGATAGAGAAGGGAAGTCCCAGGTTCAAATCTGGCCTCAGACACTTCCTAGCTGTGTGACCCTGGGCAAGTCACTTAACCCTCATTGCCTAGCCCTTACCCCTCTTCTGCCTTGGAACCAATACACAGTATTGACTCCAAGATGGAAGGTAAGGGTTTTTAAAAAATAACAACAAAAACATTTTTTTTCTTTCCTTTCCAGCATAAAAAATTTTAATCTATAAAACTGACAGTATCTTACATACTTTAGCAAGTGATTTAATTTTTTCCTTTATGCAAAAAACTTTTCTGCCCTTTTTAGCACTAAACCAATCCTTATAAAAATTCATTAAAGGGAAAGAACTTTTTTCATCAAAAATCAGATTTTAAAGAATGATGAATAAAATGCTTTGTAAGTTTAAAACAATGTGATATTTAGAACTACAAAAATTGGGCATTAGCTATGCTTAGTTATGCTTCCTTTTTCTTTTTACCTTTTTTTTTAAGACTGTATCTTTCGTCTTAGAATCAACTATATGTTGGTTCTAAGGCAGAAGATTGGTAAGGACTAGGCAATGGAGGGGTTAAGTGACTTGCCCAGGGTTATACAACTAGGAAGTATCTTAAGCCAGATTTGACTCCAAGCCCTAGAATCCAGGAATGGCTATCTATCTACTGATACACCTAGCTGCCCCCTATACTCCCTTTTTTAGGGAAAAGGGGGCATTAAGAGGGGCTTCTTAGAGAGCATAATGTAGGTTATTTGCAAAGCATCAGGAAACCTGGTGGCCATCATTTAATACGTAGACCAACCAGAGCCAGAAACATCCTGCCACAGGTTTACTATACTTTATCTAAGTTAAGAAGGTAAATTATTTCTACATTGTTCTACAGTCAAAAGGGGTGTGTGTGTGTGTGTGTGTGTATGAGAGAGAAGATTTAAAATGGTGAAGAGAAAAGATATCTAGGATTCTATGTATAGTGTTTGTGCTCTGACTCATTCTTTCAGAGCTAGCATATACTTTATGTTCCTCAGGGTTCAAAATAATAACATTGAAGGTTGGTGTATGTCTTCTCTATAATCATCAGCTCAAGCCCTCAAGCTGTGTCTTACTTATTGTTAAGAGTCAGTCATTTCAGCCCCAATTCATTTAACCACTTAAAAGTAATTAGCTTTTTAAAAGCATACTTGACTTTAAAATTATAACAAGAATAAATGTATAGAAATATGTTTCCAAATGTGTGTCAGGACATGCTCTCCCCAATAACACCTCAGCTTTTGGGGTAGTAGGCTCACAATTTAGCTCAGCTGCATTTGAGAAAATCAAAATGTTAAATTATGTATGATTGCATACTCACTAAACACTTCAGTGGAGTTAATTTTTCAAAGGAAGTATAGAATTTGGGGTGATTTTAAGGAATGGAAAGTCAAGAAAAAATTAAACTCATATTCCATATAAGAATTATGAATTTTAATTTTTACTTTTGCTTTTTAATTCACTCGGTACATAAATATCTTAAGTTTCCTGAGTCAAAACATATTTTCTGTTTAGCAGAGGACTGGCATTTTGATCTTCTTGAGTGAACAGAATGACCTCAGACTTTCTTTATATCCACAGTACTTAGCATAGTGCCTGGCACATGGTAGGCACTTAATAAAAGTTTATGACTAACCAACAGACATGTATGGAGTATCTTTGATGCTACTTCTCAGCCTGGAGAGCTAGTTCCAGAAGAGTATGATGATGCATAAATGGAAGTACCCTTGGAGAGACTTTGGAAAATGCTTTGACATTCTACAATAGATTCTAATCTGATAATCACTTTGCTGGCTGTGTAATCAGAACTGTATGTTCTTCAAAAAGTACTAGTAGGCCATAACTTCAGCAATTTTCCTCAGGTTCTCTCTCGTAAAAACTCTCTTTCTTTTGTTTGACTCTTGCTGATGCCATCTAGAAAGATACAATGATGGAAAGAGGAAGCCGTTTGGACCTATAAAACCTCAACATTTTCTCATTCTTCTGACCTTTTGAAACTCTAGGCAAGTTTGGGAGTTGAGTCCAAGCCAGGTTTTGCAGTAAGCTCAGCATCACTTACCTGAAGAGCTACCTTAAGGACCAAGCAAAGTGGGAGATGAGACAAAGCCTCACCAGGAGTCAAGTTCACATTTGGACCTAAATTTTATAGGCTTAATGCTATATGGAAATGTTATAGGAGTGGTAAATAGAAACTATGCAAAGTCTGAGGCTACTCTTCCCAGAGATTGAGATAATATAGAAGACTTTGTGCTGTAAAGATGTTGGGGGAAATATTTATACCTTTGTTATTACTATATCATCAATGTAAATATTCCTCTGTCAAAGCTATTTGATGTTAAATGCTGAAATGTAACTGGTACCCCAATTACTTAGTTAGGTATATACAAAGTTGGGCTGAAAGTTGTGGAGAAAACACATCTCAGCATCTGAGGGTTATACCTGACCCTGAGATAGTGAGCCCAACATTACATCTGACATAAAAGAAACTTGGTGTTCTGTTAAAGTTTTGCATTATTCTTACTCTTTTTACTGTAGAAGCAATGATTTCACTAAATGGGTTTATATTATGGACTGAAAATTTTATTTCATATTTTTTCATATTTCAGATCCAAGAGACATAAAATGTTCTTCCACACCATTAATTGTGAGTATAATTGTTTTATTTATTTCTTTCCTTGACTTAGAGCAGTGATTCCCAAAGTGGGCGCTACTGCTCCCTGGTGGATGCTGCAGCAATCCAGGGGGCCAGTGATGGCCACAGGTGCATTTATCTTTCCTATTAATTGCTATTAAATTTTAAAATTATTACTTTTGCTGTATTCCATAGGTTCTTCTTTAAACCCTTAACTTCTGTGTATTGGCTCATAGGTGGAAGAGTGGTAAGGGTGGGCAATGGGGTTCAAGGGATTTACCCAGGGTCACACAGTCCCATAGGTTTTGTTATGTGGTCTCACTGCTATTATTCTCTTTAAGGACATTATTTGTTTCAATAATTTATCTTTTCTTTCTTCAAGTTATTTAGTTTCATTTAAAATTTTTGTTTCAATGGTCCCATATTACATATTATTTTTATTCTCATTGTCCGAAAAGGGTGTGTTTAATATCTGCTTTTCTGCTTTTCAACATTTAACCATATTTTTCTTGTGCCCTAATATATGCTCAATTTTTGTGCATATTTTGTAAATTTCTTATGTAGTGATGAGATAGCACACTTTCTTCTATTCCCAATCAGTTCTCTCCAGATATATATTATATTTAACTTATCTAAGATTCTATTCAACTCTTTAAATTCTTTCTTATTAATTTTTTGGTTAGATTTGTCTAGTTCTGATTGGGGAAAATTGAAATCTTCCATTAGTATTATTTTGTTACTTATTACCATATGTAAGTCATCTAGTGTTTTCTTTAAAATATCTAGATGCTATAACACTTGATACACACAGGTCCAATATTAATTATGCTTCATTATCCATAATACCCTCCAACATAATATATAATTACCTTGTTCATCTTTTCCAGTTATATCCATTTTAGCTCCAATTCTGTGAGTAATCATGATTGCTACTCCTGCCTTCTCTGGGTTGGCTGAGGCATAGTATATTCTAATTTAGCCTTTCATCTCTAATCTATGTATATCTTTCATTTTCAGTGTTTCTTATAAATAACACATTGTCATGTCCTGGTTTTTGAGCCATTCTGCTATCTGTTTTCATCCTATGGGTGAATTCATCCCATTCATATTAAATGTCATCATTATTAGCTGTGTATTTCCATCCAGTCCATTACTCAACACTGTTTGTCCCCCTCTTCCTTTCCTTCCACTGTATCCCTCCTCAGATGTTCACTTTTCTTTGACCAATACCTCTGCAGTTCTTACCCCTTCCTAGAAATTCTCTCCTATTGCCCTCAGTTACAAATTGGTCTGCCTTTCCATAGGTCCCCCTCTTGTACTTTCCCCCTTACCTTCTAATTCTTATTCTATCCACCTTTCCAAAAACCCCTTCTTTATCCCCCCCCACCACCACCATGCCTTCTTACTTTTTGATATGAATTTATATCTAAAAATCTCTCCCCTAACTTGTCCTAAGAGTTCCTCCCTTATCCCCTCACCTTACCCCTGTTATGTTTAAAATTGAATCTGGCCATAGACTTAATGATTTTATTTAATCAGAAAGGAGAAGGGGAGAGGAACAAAAGAGAAAGAGTGGAGATAGATTACTTTTAGGGGAAATTTTACCCTAATTAGCTTGTTGTTCCATGGCAGTCATGTGGGCCCCCCAGCCAGCACTAATACTGAAATTGAGAGCAAGAAATCTGGTCTGGCCTCAGTTTATTAAACTTTCTCTTCACCCACTGACTTTCACACAGCAGGTCTCATGAGCCAACTGTTGCTTTTTCTCCTTTGACTGGGCCAATCAGAGTGCTACCCAGGGGACATCTGGCCTGCCTCCTGCCTCATTGTCCCCAACCTCAATTGCCTGCTTTTTGTGCTGACTATAGGGGGCACCAGAGTTTTAGTTCTATCCTCATGATCAAAGTCCTCTCAGTAATTTCCTTCAAACACTCCTCTACCTCAGGATATGTACTTCCCTATAGGTATCTCCCTCCCTTTTCTTATCCCCTTGACCTCCTTTCTCTTAACTCATCCTTCCTTCTCTTAGTTCCTCAGTCCCTCTAGGGGATTTCCAGTCCCTCCGTTATACCATCACCCCCCTTCACTCCTATTTTTCTGTACATTAAAAATAGTTATACCCTTCCAATTGTGTATGTTGTTCTCTCTTTATTCCAGGTATGATGAGGGTACGGTTCTAGTACTACCAACCTTCTAATTCCTTCTCCCCTTCTCTGTGGTAGTTCCTCCACTCATTCTTCCTCCATATAGAAAAAACTCTTCCATCTTATCTTAACCTAATTTACCCCCACTACCCTTTTGGCTCATTCCATTATATTTGCCTCTACCTCAAGTATTTCAACCCTACACACCCCCTTCAAAGTACCCACACAATGTTGCCATTCAGAGGAGCCATAGATGACATTTCTCAAACAGGAATCAAACAATTTGACTTTTTCGGTTGCTTATGATTAGTGTTTCATCATTACCCTTGTATGTGTTTTATAGACCAAATTTTCTGCTGAATTCTGGGTTTTTACCCATGAATAGTTGAAACTTCTTTAGTTCTAGTCTATCTATTTTTTTTTACCTTCTATAATTATGTTCAGCTTTATTAGGTATGTTATTCTTGGTTGTAAACTCAATTCTTTTGTTCTACAAACTATCGTGTTCCATGTCCTGTGTTCGTTTAATGTTGTGGCTTTTAAGTCTTATATTATTCTGACTGTAGCTTCATGGCATTTGAATTTTTTTTCTTGTTATGTGTAGTATTTTCTCCTTAACTTGCGAGCTACAGAATTTAGCAATAATGTCCCTGTGCATTTTCATCTGTGGATCTCTTTGAGGTGATGATTGTTGGATTATTTCCATTTCTATTTTACCCTCTGGTTGTAGAATTTGGGGGCAGTTTTTCTGGATAATTTCTTGGTGTATGGTATCTAAACTCTTTTTTTATTCTGATTTTCTGAGTATCCAACTATTCTTATAATGCTTCTCCTTGATCTATTTTCTGGGCCAGTTGTTTTTGTGATTTCATATTTTTGTCTTTCATATTCTCTCCTATTATTCCATTCTTTTGATTTTGCTTTGTTGTTTCTTGTCTTAGGAAATCATTGGCTTCCCTATATCCAATTCTAGTTTTTTATAAATTATTTTCTTCCATGAGTTTCTGGATCACTTTTTTCATTTGAGTGATTTTTTTCTTTCAGAATATTGTTGATTTTCTTATTTTGTTCCTGAATGTTTTTCTAATTTTCCCTCAATCCCCCTCATTTCATTTCTGAGGTGTTTGTTTTTTTTTTTTAACCTTTTCCAAATGTTCTTTTTGAGCTTATGGCCATTTTTTGTATTTCTTTGCTGTTTTTGAAGTAGATATTTTTACTTCATTGTCTTCTGAGTTTGAGTTGAGGTTTTCTCTGTCCCCATAATGGCTATCAGTAATTGGGTTCTTTCTCCTTTGCTTAATCATTTTTATTTTAGTTTATTTTTTATTTGTTTCATTTTAGTAGTCAGGCTAGTATATTTAATCACTGGCTTTTTGCTAGAGTCCCAGGTTTCCAGGGTGCTGAGGTATATTACCTCACATTTCAGGATTTTTTTGTTTGTTTTTTCCTAGACTCTGTAAGAAATAAAATGGATATAAAAGGAAAGATTTAAAAATATTAGGGTTTTAAAAGCTATATTAAGAGCCATTAGAAAAATGAAGCCACGCACCTGTTAAGAGTCAGTTTAAAATACACGGGACCTGTTACCTCTTTCTCCCATCCTGCCTCTGCTCCACATCACCAAAGAGGAAGTATCAATCCAGTCTCTCACTATTTATCCTTCTATCTATGTGATTATGGTTCCTGCCCACCTGATTACACAAGAGAGCAAGCCAGTTGGCTTTTGGGAATTGTAGTTTCAAGGAGCCAGCCCTAAATATGCATAGGAAGTTTAGATCAGGGACCTCAAAATTAGTTCAAGGACCCCCAAATTTCCAATATCACAACTCTATATAGTTATTATAGTTTTTATAGTTCAGTGTCTGATGTAATTCTAGGTCATGATTAACTTCAGGTACTCCAATTAGAGCCCACTGGTAGTTCTGCCATTGCAACTACAAGTCTAACTCCCCCAGAGGCACCAACCAGGGACTCTAATTTTGTGGGAGTGACCATAGCTAATAGGACCCCAGTCCCTAAACAACTACTCTCACTGGTATGTGCTCCTTCATCACTCCTCTCCTACTGTGATAGCCTGGGATAAAGCAGGCATCTAGTCCACATTTCTCAGGTTGTTGGGAGTTACTCTCTTTTTCTTTCTTTTAATTTCCCCCACAAACTTATTCCAGAAACTCTAACCAGTTCTTCTCCTTCACCTGCCACTGGGTTTTTTTAGTGTTCCAGGGAACAGAAACACCAGCCTCCTCCTGGGGAAAAACCTGCTGTGCAGGTCTGCAGTTGGGAAACCAACTGACTCTGGCTACCCAGAATTCCAATAGGCACCCTTCCCAAGATTCTGTCTGGCCTTGGAAAAAACCTGACCTACTATTCTTTACCCTGTCCTTAGCTGCTAAGATCCCAATTACTCCAAATGGTCTTCATTAGTCCTGTGACTTAATTAATCCTACTAAGGTCTCCAAAGTCCCTTATGATTAGCAGTGAGATTTGAGGTCCTGCCTTTAGTGTTGGAGTCTGTAGACTCTGGGGTGTCCACTCCTTCTACTCCTAGCTATGGACCAGTGGAAACTTTTTGGAATCAAAGCCCTAGCCTAAACATAGCTGCTTCCAGGGTAATTACAGTGGTATCCTCCCCTGTATCCATGCTCCAGGGCTCAGAAAACAAAGCAAAGCAAACAGAGGCTGCCTTGTTGATTCCATGTTGTTTGCTCTGGTCTTGCCTCCATAGCCTGTTGCAATGGGACTGAGGCCAGGGAAGTCAGAAATCTCTCTCCCTAGCTGTCCCTTGTTCAGCCTCACTAGCTGTTCAGCTTCATTCCCAACTCCTGTTTTTGCTACTTTAGGTTGATTCTATGGAGTTATTTTTGATTGTGTAGAGCAAGTGATGAGCAAACATTTTAAAGAGGGAGCCAAAGGAAAGGAAACACTCATTTGACAGTCTATTTCTAAGGCAGTGCTTTCAAAGTTTCATTGTATTGTACCCTACTTATTGTATTTATCAATTAGGAATTAGGTAGGGCAGCCTGATAGAACATTTCAGGCCCCCCCCCCCCAATCTGGCCCACAGGCTGTAGTTTGTCCATCATTGGTGTAGAGTATTAGGAGGGCAAACAAGGTTCAAGTATACTCCACCATCTTCCCACCCCACCCCCTAGTTTGTTCTTTATAATTTTTTTTATTGTTTTTGTCTTTCATTTGTCTATTGTTGTTGTTGTCATCTTTCCATTTACATTGTTGTAGTTGGTGAGTAAATTTATTTTCCTGAATCTGCTTACTTCATTTTGCATATGTCTTTTCATGCTTCTCTATGTTTATCATATAGCACAGTGATATCATTTACCAAAATTTATCTAGTTGTTTCCCAATTGATGGACATCTATTTTGTTTTCAATTCTTTGCTATAACAAAAAGTACAACAAAAAAATTTTGGCGTATATGGAACCTTACTTTTTGACATGGATCCCATTGGGGTAGATGCCTAGCAGGAAATTGCACGGATTAATGAATAGCCACTTTATTTGCATAATTATAAGCTGCCTTCTGGAATGATTGTATCAGTTCACAATGTGTCCAACAGTTCATTAGACTTTCTACACATGCAACTTTCCCATTTTTGTCATCTTTGCCAAATTGCTGAGTATTAGGCACAACTTCATAGTTGAATTAATTTGTTTTTTCTTTATTATTAATCATCTTGAGCAATCATTCACATAATTGTTAATGGTTTAAAATTCCTTTTAGACCTATTTGTTCATAACCTTTGACCACTAATCTAATGAGGAATAATTTTGGCCTTATGTATTTCTGAATTTCTATATTATTAGCTACTATGCATATAAATATTTCCCCCCATATGACCACTTCCCTTCTTTAACTAGATGCATAAATTTTATTTGTCTAAAAGCTTTTCAAGCTCATGTCATCAAAATGATTTATGCTATCTGTTTTGCTTGCCTTTATCCCTTATTTGGCTAACAGTGTTAACCCTGGAGTCACGAAGACTTGAGTTTAGATCCAACCCTTACAAAATGAGAATAATAATAATAATTACCATCTGGGATTATCATGGGAATTAATCTGATAATATTTGTAAAGTACCTGCCAGAGTTCCTAGAATACCACATATATATTTTAAATTCTTGCTTTCTTCCTACCCATGGCTGTAAAAAGTATATAATCTACTCTTCTAAATATTTTTTAGCATGATTTTTAAAAGCATTGAAATTTATTGAACAAAGCATGTGATAGTGATCCCTCACCTATTGTGGGAGTTACATTTCAGAGACCCCTGTGATACATGAAAATCTGAAAAGTAGTAGTGTTATATTTATTTTATTATTCATATATATTTTAAGTCTTTTTTTTTAAAACCCTTACCTTCCATCTTGGAGTCAATACTGTGTATTGGCTCCAAGGCAGAAGAGTGGTAAGGGCTAGGCAATGGGGGTTAATTGACTTGCCCAGGGTCACACAGCTGGGAAGTATCTGAAGCCAGATTTGAACCTAGGACCTCCCGTCTCTAGGCCTGACTCTCAATCCACTGAGCTATTCAGCTGCCCCCTTATTTTAAATCTTTATAAACCCTTCTCACTCTACTCCAAACCTTTCCCACACTCTTATTAACCTTTCTCAACCTCTTATAAATACTTCATATGCTCTTAAACACTTTCTACACTATGTAAATGTTAAACCTATGTAATTTTAACAATATATAAAATTCTATATGGGTACTCACCAATGAAGTACTATACCACAACTTGAATGATGAAGATCACGAATTGTGTAGCTATAAAGTAGTACTGATGGCAATGAAATTGATGGCAGTGAGATAAATGCACTGCACAGGCTAGAAGAGCATTAAAGCTCTTCTCAAGGAACCACTTCATCCAGCACTTCATCAGGTGGTGTAGTCTCTTTGCAATCAAAATGATGCTACAATCATGAAGCCAATCAGAGCCTAGGAATCAGAACACAGTGCTGTGGTTGATCTGCCTTTTATTCTATTAGCCAATAGTGTACCATGTACAATCTCCTGTTGACAAAGTTGTGCAAGTAAGCAATAGTGGTGTACTGTATTTCCATTGTTACAGTACAGTATTTATCCACGAAATCCTGTGATTTAGCAAAAACTCTGTGGTACAGAATTAGATTTTTTTTTAACCTACAATACAGTGAAGTTGTGATAAGTGAACCATGATATAGCAAGGGACGACTTATCTTCCTTTTAGGAAAACTCTAGCTGGTACCTATGTAGAGTGGGGAGAGGCTTGAGTGAAGAGAAGGCTACATTACATATATGAAAGATGTAAAGGCAGATCTTTACTCCTCAATTTCTTTATCTAGACAATGGTACCATAAGGTAGGGCTCCATTGAATGCTTCACTCTAGTTAAGAGTTTTTTCCTTTGGGAGCATCTAGCTGACTTAGTAGAAGTTTTGAGTTTAAATGTGCTCTCAGATGCTTCCTAGCTGTGTGATCCTCGGCAAATCACTTAACCCCCAATGCCTAGCCCTTATCACTCTTGGATCCAATAAACAGTATTGATTCTAAGACAGAAAGTAATAGGTTTGGTTTTTTTTTAAATATTTACATTTGTTAGATGAGAATTTTCTTTGATTGATTCTTTATAGCTCAATATCTCAATTGATTCTTTATATTTCAACAGAGATATAAAGATAAACGAAAGCAGAAAGCCAAATTTGTATATGTATGTTAGGAACTTTCCTAACTAAGGAATCAGAGTGAATTTGACTATACTTCTAACTTTCAATCTAAAATTGGGCAGAGAATGTGGACATTAGGAGCCATTATACTGTTGGTGTGTCCAAAATGATTTAATTATTGTAATAGGGTGTTACAAGAGACTCTTTCATGTCTCATGTTAATTCTCTCTGAAACCACCAGAGGAATAACTTTTTGACAAGAGTTGGTGGTTGTGGGAAAATTTCCCTGCCATACCCATAATATTAATTTCAAAACACCTCAGGCAGTGCCTTAGGCAGTAAATAGTAGAATCATTTGCCAAGTTAAGAGGAATGGCAACATTGCTTTTAGAATATAAACACATTAGTAAATCTTACAGAGAAAAATAACCCGAGTAGTTTCATTAACCAAAGAAAAGTAATAGAGAGAAAAACCTGTTTGGCAAAAGCTTGGCAAGAGATTCAAGTAAACAAAGGCATCCAAAGGTCATTGAAGGTCAAAATGGAAGGAGAACAATAAATAATTAAAATACAAAGGATCTAAAAATATAATAAAACATTTTTTTACCCTTGAGAAAAGCAGGAAACCACACTTTGATTCTAGCATTAAAATCTAAGATGTGGGAGAGGTTGGGGAGGCAGAAAGAGATAGAGATAGAACAAAGCAAGCATGGGGGAGGAGGGGGGCGGGGGGAGGGGAGAGAGAGAAAGAGAGAGAGAGAGAGAGAGAACGAACAAAGAATGGAAGATAGCCAAATTGGACTAGGTGTATATAGAAGAGATCTATACTGGAATTGATACTTTTGTAAAATTATTAAATAATTCATATATTAGTTATACAAGGAGAAAGAGATGTAAAAAAAAAATGCATGTCATATAAAAAATATCCTTAAAGACTCTCCTAAAGTCTAATTAAGAACTTCTTCAAACTGTAAAAATTGACTGAGGGGGAAAAAATCAACAACCACTGATTTATATACTTTTTCCATGAATACAAAATCTTGATGAGACTCATCTATACATGAATGAAAAACATTTTTAATGAAGATATTAGGAACTGACTACAACTCTTAGAACCGGAGAGAAAAAATGAAAATAGAAAGAATCCACTTGTCACATTCTGAAAAAAATCTCAAAATGGAAACTCCCAGTAATATCACAAGCAAAATACAGAATGCCTGGATAAAAGAAAAATCGTATGATCAATCAAAAAGAAAGAGTTCAAGTACCAAGAAGCAACAGCAGTCAACACACAAAACTTGGCACTGTTTTGAGAAGAGATAAAGACAAAAAAGTATAAAAAGTTTATAATCTTTATTTTTTTAAATGCTTATAATACCATAGTGGGGGAAGGGATATTTCATGGAATAGAAAATTTCTAATCATTCCTGAGGAAAAGGCCAGAATTGAGTAGACATTTTGAAATGGAAATGCAGGAACCAAGAAAAACAAGAAAGGAACACAGAGTTGTTTAAATGGAAGGGAATAAGTGGGAATGAATTGTTTAGATTTTAATAGGGCCATGAGAAACAAATGCCTTTTCTTTAAGGGTCATAGAGAAAGAATAAACATTACAGAGGATTTATGGTTAGGTTTGATGAGTTGTTATAGTCTTATAAATTAAAAATGGAAGGGATAGCAGACTATTCTGGGGAAGAAAGAATGAAAAGGAGGAAGACCTCATGTGATGGAAGATTATAATATTATGGAAGAAGAAATGGGCATCTCAAGAAGCTCAGTTTTATTTGACCTGTATAAAGTCAGCAAACCTTTATTAAGCAACTACTATATGAGGACTGTGCTAAGTGCTGGGAATACAAAAAAAGAGTCAAAAGGCAATGCTTTCCCTTGTCTCATGAGGGAGACAACAAACAAGTGTGTATGTGTGTATGTGTGTGTGTGTGTGTGTGTGTGTATATATATATATATATAGTGTATATGTGTGTGTGTGTGTGTGTGTGTGTGTATACAAGCTATAAACAGAAAATAATTAAAGGGAGGCACTAGAATTGAGAAGACTTGAAAATAGTTTCCTATAGAAGATTAATTTTAGCTGGGACTTGAAGGAAGCCGAGAAAGTCAATAGTGGAGATGATGAGTAGGAAGGCATTCCAGCCCTGGAGGATAGCCAAAGAAAACTTCTGCAGCCAATAGGTGAAAGTGTCCTATTTCTAGAACCATAAAGAGTCCAGTGTTATGGATCAAAAAGCAAATGGTGAGGAATAAATATAAGAAGACTGGAAAGGTAGAAGGGATCCAGATTATGAAAGGTCAAGAATGCCAAACAGATAATTTGGAGGCAACAGAGAGTCACTGAAGTCTATTGAGTTGAAGGGAAGAGAGTTCCAAGAGGAAGGGCAGGAGAAGAGAGAATAGTCATAAGCAAAAACCAAAAAAAGAAAAACCTCAACTGTTGGATGAATGTGAGGAGAAGATAAAAAGAAAAGGAAAAAAGTATAAAATCCTAGGATCAGGGGTAGAACATGGCTAAAACAGAAAGGAAGCATGCTGTTTAATTTATAGATCATAAGTGGCCCTCTCTGATCAACTTCTTATTTATAAAGAGAATGGTGAAAACAGAGGAAAAAGTACAATATATATAGTAAAGAAATCATAACCATGAATATGCATGGCATCAAATTACCTTTAAAAAGGAAAAAGATTACAGAATAGCTTAGAAAATAAGTCCAAAAATATATTGTCTACAAGAAATATACTTGAAAAACAATGATGCACGTAGATTTAAAATGAAAAGCAAGAGAAAATTCTATTATGATTTAACTGAATTAAAAAAAAGAGAAGTAGCAATCATGATTTTAGATAAGGCTATAATAGTGACATATAGATAAACATTTCTAGATAAATTTCCCTGCTAAACTATTAGCAGGAAAACACATTCATAAAGACCCAATAGATAATTAATGAAATCAACACTTCATATATGCATGCCAGTTAGTTTATCAAATTGGAAGGAGAAAGGAGATAGTACTCTAATAGTGGGGGATTGCAGTAATCTTCTCACAGACTTAAACAAATCTAAACAAAAGTTGAAAAAAAGATTTAAAAAACCCAACAAAAGAAATGAAGATATAAATAAAATTTTAGGAAAATCAGAGATGGTAGATTTATGAAAATTAAGAAGGGGGACTCTAAAGGAGTTTATATGCTATATTATGTATTGCTCCTTTACAAAAGTTGATGATATTGAGGCATAAGGATTTTACCAAAAATGTAGAAAAACGGAGGTATGAAATAGATTATCTACTTATCACAAATCTAATAAATATATTCAATAGAACGGCCCCTAAGGAATTAAAAATTAATTGGAAGAGATAGCTAAATGGTTTATTGGATTGAGAACCAGGCCTAGAGACAGGAGGTCCTAGATTCAAATCTAGCCTCAGATACTTCCTAGCTGTGTGACCCTGAGCAAGTCACTTAACTCCTATTTCCTTGCTTTTCTGCTTTAGAACCAATACACAATATCAATTCTAAGACAGTTGATAAAAGTTTAAAAAGAAAAAGTTAGTTGGAGATTAAACAACATGACTCTAAAGAACTGGTAGGTAAAGAAAAATTATAGAAACAATAGAAAACTTCATCAAAGAAAACAATAATGAGAAGTGTACCAAAACATCATGTAGCTAATGATAAAAATTCATATATTCAAATACTTTTATAAAAAAGAATAAATCAAATTGGTCACACAACTAAAAACTTGAACAAATCAAAAATCTTCAACTGAGCAACAAAGGAAATTTCTAAAAATTGATGAAAAGGTTAATAAAATTGAAGACAAAAAGTCTATTGAGTTAATAAACTAGGAACTTTAAAAAACGAACAAAATAGATAAAAAGCTAATCTGATTTTTAAAAAGAGGAAAGCTACATTTTTCATATAAAAAATGAAAAGAGAACTCAAAACTATTTTTTTTGAGAACTCAAACTATTGAAAAAAATAAGGGAAATTATCAAAAACTATTTTGTCCAATAGTTTCTTAATATCTTTATGTTTAGAAGTTCCATTTAAAGTCTCTTTTGTGAGATCATTATTAACTTCAACTTCGTCTTTAAAGGTCCATTGTATGATGGATTGTCTTATAAACTCAATTATTTATAGTCAGACTAAAGCAAAAGTCTTGTTGGGAATTAATCAAAAGAATGAGTGGTTGATAGTTTGTGCAAATTAGGCACCAGTTTCCAAAATGTCTATTTGAACTACTAAGCCATATCTTTTTGTTAATGTAATGATGGAGGTTATTTAAATAATTTCAAAAAAAGTAGAAAATTATAATTTCTTTACAATAAGATAGGGCAAATCCAGAATATTTTCTTTACAAAAGAATCTATATTATTCAGGGACATAATGTGACTGTAAGACTCAGAATCAAGTTCTAAAAAGTGATTAATTTATTTCTTTTATTGCCTTCTGCCATTCTTGTGGAAATCCTTCTGAACAGTAAAATAGACAAGGGCTGTGACTTTTTACAATTGTATTTTTAAAAAATTATTCTCACTTAGTAGATTTTTAAAAATGATATTAGAGAGAAGCTGCTCAACATAGTGGATAGAGAAGGCTATACTTGTAGTCATGAAGATCAGGTTCAAATCCTACATATAGCATTAATAATGTGACCATGGACCTATAACATAAACTCTCATCGCCATAAACAGCTTTCTAAGACTATTATTAATATGTTGTTTTTCCTGTTCTCATTGGAAGTGGTTTCTCTACTTAAAGTTCCTTATACAGATACAATACAGAGAAAGTGTTTCTGCAAGGTAATCAGAGGCTAATAAAAGCCTTTTGTTATTCAGTTGTTTTTCAGTCACCTCTGACTCCTATTTGGAGTTTTCCTGGCAAAGATAATGGAGTGTTTGCTATTTTTTCCTCTAGCTCATTTTATAGATGAGGAAACAGGCAAACAGGATTAAGTGATTTGCACAGGGTCATACTAGTAAGTGTCTAAGCCCAGATTTGAATTCAGGAAGTTGAGTCTTTTTTACTCCAGTCTGGACATTCTATCCACTGGGGCCACCTAGCTGCCCTTAATAAATTAGAAAAGATTATTTTTAAAAGACTAAAGACTTAAGGAAAGAACTAAAGAAAAATTAGAAAGTATGTTATACCAGTATTTTGAAGTAATTCTACCCTCTCTAGAATTTTAGTGATAAAAGAACTTACACAGCATCTAAACCAAACACTCCTTACAGATCTGAGTCTCCTATGCATTATCCCTTACAAATATTTATTTATTGTCTACTTAAAGACCTCTTTTATGGTAGCCCATTTTTTTTTTTTTGGTCAACTTTAAACACTAAGAAATTTCTGTTTAAATTAAATTCAAAACTGTTTCTCTGTCATTTTCACCTCTTGCTTCTAATTCTGACCCTTCAAGCCTAACAAAATAAGTATATTCCTTCTTCTATATGGAGACATTTCAACTATTTGAAGATAGCAAGTCAAGTTTTTTCTTCTATAATCTAAACATTTCTAGTTCCTTCCATCCACCTTTGACATGTCATCTTCTTATCCTTGTCTCACTTCTCTGGTAGCTTTTCAGTGACAGCACTAAAACATAACACCCTGAACACAAATTCTAGGTATGGTTTGACTAAGAGCAAAAGATTATTTACTTGAGCAAAGACTTGAGTAAAAGATTATTTACTTTTAATGGATACATTTAGAAAAATCTAGAAAAGGTCACCACCAGAAAGCAAAAAATTAATAATGAGTTCTTGGCTTTGACAACCCATGGACAAAAATTATAGAAACTAGCCCTCTATCCTTCTTTGCTTTTTAAAATTAAGTTTACTTATTTAATTAATTTTGAGTATTTTCCCATGGTTACATGATTCATGTTCTTTCCCTCCCCTCTTTCTACTCCCCTCTTTTGGCCAATGAGCAATTCCACTGTGTCATTGATCAAGACCTATGTCCATGTTATTAATATTTGCGCTAGAGCAGTGATTCCTAAAGTGGGCGCCACTGCCCCCTGGTGGCCACAGGTGCAATTATCTTTCCTATTAATTGCTATTAAAATTTTTAAAAATTAATTTCCAGGGGCACTAAGTAATTTTTTTCTGGAAAGAGGGCAGTAGGCCAAAAAACGTTTGGGGACCACTGTACTAGACTAATTGTTTAGAGTCTACATCTCCAATTATATCCCCATTGACCCATGTGATCAAGCAGTTGTTTTTCTTCTCTGTTTCTACTCTCACAGTTCTTTCTCTGGATGTGGATAAAGTTCTTTCTTATAAGTCCCTCAGAATTATCCCGGATTATTGCATTGCTGCTAGTAGAGTCCATTACATTCAATTTTACCACAGTGTATCAGTCAGTCTCTGTGTACAATGTTCTCCTGGTTCTGCTGCTCCTTTCACTCTGTATCAATTCTTGGAAGTCATTCCAGTTCACATGGAATTCCTCCAGTTCATTATTCCTTTGAGCACAATAGTATTCTATCACCAACAGATACCACAATTTATTCAGCCATTTCCCAATTGAAGGGCATCCCATCATTTTCCAATTTTTTGCCACCACAAAGAGCATGGCTATAAATATTTTTGTACAAGTCTTTTTCCTTATTATCTCTTTGGGGTATAAACCCAGCAGCGGTATGGCTAGATCAAAGGGCAGGAAGTCTTTTAGTGCCCTTTGGGCATAATTCCAAATTGCCTTCCAGGATGGTTGGATCAATTCACAACTCCACCAGCAATTCATTAATGTCCCAATTTTGCCACATCCCCTCCAACATTTATTACTTTCCTTTGCTTTTATATTAGCCAATCTGCTAAGTGTGCGGTGGTATCTCAGAGTTCATTCTTCTCATTCTTATACTATGAAGGTGGCAGAATTCTGGAGAAGGGGTCAAAAGGTATTAATAAGCCCACTATTTTTTCCTTTATAAAATAAACTTAGTTCCTAGTATTCTAAATGTGATATCCTCATTCACCATGACTAGTTGTGATTTATACTAGGAATGCAAGGCTGCTTAATATTAGGAAAACTATCAGCATAATTGACCATATCAATAACCAAACTAACGGAAATCATGATTATCTCAATAGATGCAGAAAAAACCCTTAACAAAATACAACACCCATTCCTATTAGGAACACCAGAAAGCACAGGAATAAAAGGGTCTTTCCTTAAAATTTTAAATAGTATCTACCTAAAATCATCAGCAGGTATCATCTACAACGGGAATGTTAGAAGTCTTCCCAGTAAGATCAGGAGTGAAGCAAGGATGTCCATTATCATCACTAATATTTAATATTGCAGTAGAAATGCTAGCTATAGCAATAAGAAAAGTAAATGTGAGATCCTAGTCCAGTTGGATTAGTGAAAGGAGAGACCAAGGTTTAATCCTGCTTTTGACATATAAAAGCTGTATGTTAGCCTAGTCACTTAACCTCTTTAAGCCTCAGTTTTCTTATTCACAAAATGGGGATAATAACAATGTTTGTCTCATAGAGATATTGCAAGGATCAAATTATATAACGTGTAAAGCAATTTTCAAACCTTAGAGCACCATATAAGTGTGAGCTATTCTGCTTTCAAAGCAAGTGAATATCAATTTTAACATTCTCAATATAAATAAACTAGAAGACAGAAGGAAGCTGCAGCCAAATAATAGATGAGTGACATAGTTTCTCCTTGGAGAGGCAAATAAAGGAGTTTGTGGAATTTATTTTTATTATGCCTTGAAAAGCAACTCAATAAAAAATTCAAGAGCATTTGATGACAAGACATTTGGTGTTACAGTGGATAGAGCATCAGACCAGGAAATCAGGTGGACTTAGGTTTAAACCTGGCCTCAGATATTTCCTAGGTATGTGACTCTGGACAAGTCCCTTAACTCTTAATTTTTCTAGCCCTTGTCCTTCTGTCTTGGAGTTGTTTCTAAAACAGAAAGTAAGGGTTAAAAAAAAAAAAGAACATTTGATCAACTTCTATGGCAGTACTCACAATAAGATTTCGCAAAAAGCTTGTCACAAAAATAATTGTATCTTATTTCCCAACATTTGTTGTAAAGCATTAATGGAGACATTCTCCAAAGAGCTCAATAAAGTCCTCTAAATTAAATTGTGGTACCATCTGGACTGCTTACCCAATTTGCATTTTTGTTTTCCACTATGTCCTTTCTCTAAAGCTACCTTGAATTTATTAATTGTATTTCTGGTGAGGATATTTTCCCATCTATGTGTAGTCTTTCCCATAACCTCATTAATTTAGTAAGTATTGTTGCATTTTTTGCACCTGTATCCCCAACACTTAGCACAGTGCCTAGCATATCATTGACACATTCAATAAATACTTCTTTTTTTTTTTTAAACCCTTACCTTCTGTCTTGGAGTCAATACTGAGTATTGGCTCCAAGGCAGAAGAGTGGTAAGGGTAGGCAATGGGGGTCAAGTGACTTACCCAAGGTCACACAACTGAGCAGTGTCTGAGGCCAGATTTGAACCTAGGACCTCCTGTCTCTAGGCCTGGCTCGCAATCCACTGAGTTACCCAGCTGCTCCCCAATAAATACTTCTTGATTGACTGGTTATGCCACCCACTGCTTTTCAGAATACTGCAAGTATTAATAATAAATGAATAACCTGTTTAATAAGTGAATGAGCTATGGCTCAGAGATGTTAAGTAATGTATGTACCCATGGTCATATGGAACATAAGTGTCTGAGGTGGGAACTAAAACCAGAACTCTTCTGACTTGAAATTCCACATTCTTTCCTCTATAATGTGGTACCTCTCCTTAAATAGTATATCCAGTGATATACAGTTTTCGATGATGGATAGAGTTTTGGCCACCACCCTGACAAGATCTGGGTTTGAGTCTCATCTCTGACACCCTTTGAATGTGTGACCCTTCGGAATTCACTCCACCCCTCACTGTAAGGTGCTGATATACACAAAGTGAGTTTCCTCACTCAGAAATTACCTGAACAAGTGAAACTTCTTATATACTTTGGTGTCTAGGGAGGAAAGGGGAAATAGGTTCACAGCTTAGCTCAGTTCTTTTGTAGCAGTAGTGCCACCAAATTCTGAGTCTCCTAATCTTGCATTGAGTGGGCTCTGACTTCTAAATGTTTTCCTGTTTGGCTAGCATACATATTGACTTTAGTTAGCATCATTTCCTACAAAGTTTAATTACTATAAAACATTTACCAATGATAAGGAGGCTAAAAGAGTCTAGAAATGTTGTGAGGAAACAATTGATCCCCTTGTTAAGTAGAATGGCATGACAGCCAAAGTCAACAATATTTTAGAATGCAAAAACATTTTCAAAATACCATGAAGACAAGTGGCAATTCTGTCCTATAAAATGGAGAACAGGTCCACAGAAAAAGTTTGTCATGAGATTTAAATGAGACACTTCATTCCAAGAATTCATAGGTTTGAGTTGGTAAGAAAACTAATAGAAAGTAGAACACACTTGACTTTGCTTCTATATAAAACTGTTTTCATCATCAATGAGAGTGGAACAATCCCATTTGGACACCAGCACCCAAGAAAGAAATAATAATACCTATCATGTAGTTGAAAAGAGAAGATAAACCAGATCAGGTAAACACTGAAGAAATCTGGGCTGGATGTTACACAAATCTGAAAGTACTGAAGGATGGAATTGTTTTCAAGATTTTTGTCTAAAGGGAAGATATCAAAAGAAAAGAAGGATAGTTGAGAGGAAGAATCAGATTTATTATTATTATCATAATTTATTATAAATACTATTTATTACTCAAGAAATGCAATGGAAAGGACATCAGTAACTACCTAAAAGCTATCAACAATTTAAATAGGCCTATTTTCTCTTTAAAATTTTTGAGAATGAAGCATATCAGAAATATAGCTTTGGAAAAATAAAAAAGAAAGAGCAGGTTTTGCAAATGAGTTTCTAGAACAGATCATATTTTTACAAGTCACACACAACTGACAAAAGTATAGAGAATATACAATCCTGCTTTATTTATTATTTGACAGATAAGTGTTTGACTTGGGTCAAAATGTGCCTTAAAGGTATTCTTCCAAAAAAGACTCTCTCAGGCATTTATTAAGATCATATAAGATACCTTGTACAACCCGAGGTAACCCTCTAATTAAAATCAGGGAAGACATAAAACAGGGAGTTATATGCCAAAGGTGTATGCTACTGCCATGGAAGATGTCTTGTAATGGCTCTAAATATAAGAGGAATTCTTCTTATATGATAAGGTCCTCCAAATGCTTCTTTTTAGGGAACATATTACATCAGTTGCATCAAATCTCTGGATAAAACAGGACTGTATAATGAGATTCATGATTACACAAAAAGGGTTTGACCTTACAGGAAAATTTATGTGGATATTCTCTATTTTTCAGACCTTATTATGTAGTCAGTCAGATAGATTGTCCTTTTGAGTTTAAATTCCTCAGCAAATGTGTATGAGAAAGGCACTAAAGACTGACCACAAGAATCATAATTGAGAATTAAGAATGGAGTAGACTTAATTGTATTTGCACAAATTTGTAATCTGTGCTACTAGGGAAGGCAGAGGTTATTAGATTGCTTGCTTTCAGGAATTCTGAGCTGTATTAGCTGACAGACATTCACAATAAGTCCACTTTAATAAAATGAGTCCTGTGGAGCAAAGGGCCACTAAACTAGGCTGCCTAAGCAAGACCAAACTCGTACACATCAAAACTTCCATGTCATTTAGTAGTGAAGTCAGGGCCATAAATAGGTTGTTGCACCTACAACCTGGATGAGATAGGGAGGTCCAATCTAGAGAAAAAGAGAGAGAGAGAGGAAGAGGGAGAGAGAAAAGGAAGGAAGGAAATTTCGAAAGCTTTCAACAGTTAGAAGTTATTCCCAAGACTATACAAAAATGGCATCTTTCAATTCCATTAAAACTACTTTTATTATGTGTCCCCGACATGTGGCACTGGAGAGATGCAAAAAAATCCATACCATCAAGAATTCCATTCTACTGGAGAGAGACATGTACACAAATATATATAATACAAGGCAAAATGAGGAAGGAACTAATAACAAGTGACCTGAATTGAACCCTAAAGAAAGACAAAGATTCCATGAGGTAGAGATGGAATCCATCCCATGAGTAAGGAATGATTTATCCAAACACACAAAAAGATGTAGAATATAAAATATTGAGCCTTAATATTGGCTAGTAATTCAATTTGACAAGAAGATAGATTACCTGAAGGGCAGTAGTATGAGATAATATAGAACCAGCTTCTAGGGCACTTTAAATGACAGGCAGGAAACTACTGAAGACAATGGAATGCCACTGGACACTCTCAGGTAGGGAAATGGCATGATCAGAACTATGACTTTAGAAGATTATTTCTGAAGCTTTGTGAAAGACAGATTGGAGAGTGAAGCGATTGAAAACAGGGTGTTTTTAAAAAATAGTTTCATAGCCTTAATATAGCTATTCTTATAGTTAAGTTGCATGTTTGGTTATGAGTCTTGGAATATGACACTCTTCAAAGAATAAAAATAGTAGTAAACCGAAAAGGTAAAGCATGAGACACAAAGTACCTACCTTGTAAGTAAGATGTAGCATATTTTTAATGATGATATAAAAAGTATCACTTGAAAAGTGTATATTTGGCAGAGGACACAGAGGCTGAAGGACTGAAATGGAAGAGAAAGGCATAAGGAGGGACGTACTTAGCTCAGACACTATGAATCTTTGGTTCCTGAGATATCAACACTTGCTGTTACCACACCAAGGTGGATAGGGATGTGACCAAGAAAAGAAACTTTTAGACCCTGGACTTTAATGTTGGTACCATAAGTTTGGAGCTATATATCTATCCCTTTCCTAGTATGTCAGGAGATCAAGGGATAATTTGGAAAATATTTACAATTAGACTGAATACTCCTTATTTTCCTTGCCTTCTCTTTTTTACCTTTTGTTCTAGTTTCATCTAATAACTGTCTCGATCTGGCAAAGTATCATGGGATGGGTGTGGGAAGAGGTTATTAGAGATGTGACTGGATATTAACCAGGACATCAGATATGGAAAATAGCAAAAAGTTCTTGGGAACTAAGCAGGAACTTAAGGAGGAGTTATTAAACTCGTTGGATTCAATAAGATGCTGACCCATGTTTCATATGTTCATTTAATTGTTTTATTGATGATAGTAAATTTACAAAAGACATTTTTCTTTTTTAATAAACCCTTAACTTCTGTGTATTAGCTCATAGGTGGAAGAGTGTTAAGGGTGGGCAATGGGGGTCAAGTGACTTGCCCAGGGTCACACAGCTGGGAAGTGGCTGAGGCTGGATTTGAACCTAGGACCTCCTGTCTCTAGGCCTGACTCTCAATCCACTGAGCTACCCAGCTGCCCCCACAAAAGACATTTTTAAAAGAAAATATATGATTTGAAAAAGGAAGTATATAGCAAGAGCAAGAGGTTATAAATGAATAGAGCAAATGTTATGCTATTGCCTATAAAATATAAATAGGTCTAGAAGACCTTTGGCATATAAGATAATTGTACTGTAAAGTATCTATGGACAACATTAACAAGAGCAAGAAGCTTAAGAAGGTGTGGTTGAGTGGTGATTTACAGCAGTGTTAGGAACACCTGTATCAATCTGTTGAGTCATCTGTTGAAATAGTATGAATTTAACTGACTCTTACTACTCTCACCCCCAATACACATAGATGAATTTTAAATTCTGTTTTTTATCTATAGCCTTGTGTGTATGCGTATGTATACACACACGTTGGTTTTTTGGTGTGTAATCTTCGTTATAGCTCTTGTAAAAAGAGTGAGTTCAATTTTTATTCTGTTTGTTGGTTCAAGAATTGTTTGAATTTAACATGTGGAATGCAATGTTTTTTTCAGAGCTCAAAAAGCTATGAGAATGGAACTAACAGATTCAGAGTGCAAAAACAAATTCTGTATACCAAGGATAATAGCAAAAATCTGGTAAGTCGTAAATGAGGAGCATTTTCATAGAATCACATAATATTTTCTTATTTTCTTGAAGTAAGTTTGCCCCAAATCCATCACTGAAAAAAAATATATTTTTAAAAGTGAGGGGGCAGCTGGGTAGCTCAGTGGAGTGAGAGTCAGGCCTAGAGACAGGAGGTCCTAGGTTCAAACCCGGCCTCAGCCACTTCCCAGCTGTGTGACCCTGGGCAAGTCACTTGACCCCAATTGCCCACCCTTACCAATCTTCCACCTATGAGACAATACATCGAAGTACAAGGGTAAAAAAAAAAAAAAAAAAAAAAAAAAAAAAAAAAAAAAAAAGTGAGTCACACTTTTGTTTGGCAGAATGAAGTCTTTAATTCAACAAATTACTGAGTGCCTACTATACATGTATCTACTACAATGCACTCAGTTGAGGTTCTTGGGAAAAAATGCAAAGTTGAGGAAAGAATATCCCAATCTTCAAAAAGTTTATAAGACATTATGTTGGAAGAGAGGGAGGAATAAGACAAGTGCTTTGGAGCATGGTAAAGAATATAAATTCCATGATAGACATTGTTTTTCATGAGAACAGATCCCAAAATTTGAAATAGTTTTAGTAAGAAATTTATTGTCATTTGGAAGAGGCGAGCTAGCTGGAAAGATCATTCTTTTCCACGTTCTAGAAAGTTTACCTTTTAAAAGATTAAGATTAGAGTATCTGCACAAAAACACATTTGTTTAGCTGTGCTCAGTTTTGCTTAGGGCAACTTGAAAGTAAGGTAGATTGAGACAGATATGAATAATTGAAAAAATCCAAAAAAATTTGGGTAAGGCCAAAACACAAAGGAACACAAGACAGAAGCTTGAGTGGACCCAAAACAAGACCAAAACAAGAATTCTTTGGGAGGATCCAGGACCTGGCGGGAACTCAGAATTCTTTGTAGCTATTTCCAGCAATCCTACAATTACTGAAGTCAGGCAACATGGGTGTGGACAACCTTTAATCACATTGGGTTGAATTTAACAATATAATCATTTTTCCCCAACAATAAAATAAACTATTTTCCCACAATATGCAAAAGTACTACATAGAGTAAAAAGAAGAAAAGAGTTTATTTATGGTAGGAAAGACTTTAGGATTTCTTTAAAATATTATATGAGTATCTAAAACAGTGGTGTCAAACTCATTTAAAAATCATATAGGTGGAGGCAGTAAGGTGACTCAGTGGATTGAGAACCAGGCCCAGAGATAGGAGGTCCTGGGTTCAAATGTGACCTCTGACACTTCCTAGCTGTGTGATCCTTGGCAAGTCACAATCCCCATTGCCTAGCCCTTACCACTCTTCTGCCTTAGAACCCTAATACACAATATTGGTTCTAAGACAAAAGGTAAGAGCTTGAAAAAATAAATAAAAAAATAACCATATAGGAGGAATCCTGTAGGCTGCATGGTGACAGTTTTTATTACCAATGTTTATTGTCTTTTTATTTATCTTGTTATATGTTTCCCAGTTACAATCTGGTTCAGGATACACTGGGAGGTATTGTAGGACACATGTTTGACAACTCTGATTTAAAGTACATTTGCGATTATAAAATGTTTTCAGCTGGCTTTGTTAGTAGTTTTTAATTCTGTGTACTCTTCTCTGTTTTCTTCTTGTGTTTTCATTTAAGTGGGAAGCTTGAAAAGGATTTATACACTTAACAAGCCTGCATTTATGCATACAGATATTCCATCTGTTTGGGGAAATTTAAGTGTAATGGCTACTGCACAATTTAAATTGAGATTTTAAGAGAGTGGAGATGGTGATTTGTATCTTAAAGGAGATCCTAATTACCAAATATTTAAACATTTTAATGAGTTGGTCGTATCTCAAGGGAAAATAATAATACAGATGAGAGTTTCCCATTTAATTGTTACTGCTAATGTTATAATGTTATACATTTTTTTAAACAACCCTAAGAAGTCTCTAAAGCCAGATTTGAACCTAGAACCTCCCATCTCCAGGCTTGGCTCTCTATCCACTGAGCACCTAGCTGCTCCTTGCTTTATATATTTAATGTAAAGCTAGACATGTCTCTCTAATATACCTAAATACTACCACATGAGCTATTTAAAATAGCCCCAGACTTAGACACAGAATGCTCTTCACTTCTAGTGAAATCACTGGTGGAGTCAGAATACAGATCAAAGCATACCATTTTTCACTTGTTTATTTGGGTTTATGTTTGGGGGTTTGGGTTTATAAGATGACTCACCTACAAAAATGAACAATATGGAATATGTTTTGCATGATAAAACATGTATAGAACAGATTAAATCACCTGCCAGCAGCAAGAGGGAGAAGAAAAGGGAGGAAGATAAAATTGATCCTATAACTTAGGAAAACTTGTGAGGAAAATTAATATTAAATGTAATTTGTAAAAAAAAAAAGTGTATATATAATGAATAAAATAGTCCCAGCTAGATTGTAGTTATTATTTGGAACTATAAGAATATAACAAATTTACCCTTGAGTTGTGCTAAATGTCCTCAATGGCACTATATTTTGGGTCTTCATTTACATTTGTGTGTGACTCAGCATGGTTAGTTTATTGGGTTTTTTTTTTTATTCTATCCTGAAAAGCAAAAGTAGAAATTTTTTAAAATTTGAAATGAATACTAACTGCAGTTTATACTCATTTTACTAGCATGTAAATCAGAAACATACATATACTATTTTGAAACCTTATCCTGACCTCTGTATGGACCATTACTGTTGCTCTCTTTCCTGTGGATTTTAGGACAAAAGACAATGCTAGTTACCTTAATGATGTCCATATTCTCTAAATGCCCTGTGTTTTACCAGAACATCTTTTTTTCCATTCACTCCTTTGTATGTTACTTCCTCATTCTGCTATGATGTATCAACAAAGCATAGATATGCCCTCAGATTCTTGCATTTTAGACTCTGGAAGGTGCTAGGCAGCCTGCAAGTGTAGGCTCAGCAATAGATTGACACTGAAATTCCAGCTTAGCTAAATTCAGAGATGTTTATTACCCCAAGACTGGTTTCTAGGGAGGGAATGGTTTCTTTGGCCATAGCAAATCACAAAGACTTGTATACTGTGAGACCCTTTTTACTCTGCATACTTAGGGACTTTCACGAGGACGTCAGGGATGGTGTCTGAGCATGCACTGAGGAGATGGTGGGGGAGGATTCCATTACACATACACTGATAAAGTCACATCTTTTGAAATATGAAAGAAGTTTTTTGTCTGTTCATTGTAATTGTTCCTGTCTTGGGCATCTCTGCTTTCTCAGGTCTTAATGAGGGTGTGCCACTTTTCTATTCCTTTACCTTTTCTTTCTGTTTCTCAGCTTCCTAACCTAAATCCTGGCTTTTCTTGCCTGCCACACCCTTTCCTTGTAGATTGGAAAATTAGCTTTACTTTGAAAGGCCATTCATTGTTTTTTATGAATGTTGGCATGCAAAGATTCCCTACTTATGGACCTAGTTAGCCAACAAATATTTATTGTGACTATTTTATTATTATTTATTGAGTGAGTTGTACCTATAATACAATAATATGAATTCCAACAGTCATAAGTTAAGGTGAATATGTGATGGATTTCCTAAAGTATGCAAATATCACATGATTGTAAGGCCTGGAAATAGAGGGTACAAAAAAGGATTTAAATAATTATTTGTATTAAAATTGAAGTCAAGATACTAAAAGTTTTTGAACTCTGCTTATTAGACTAATATGCTAATATCACATGTTTATTTGAATGCACACTTAATAAGTAAGTTGTTCTAGCCCAAAATCTGATAAAGATTCAGCTAGCTGAATTTTATTATTCTTCAAGCACTGAATCAGATCTACCTTTTCATGGCCCCATTAACCATAGTACTCCAGGTCTTTCCATCCTCCAGTATCTCCTGAAGTTTGTCCCAGCTTATGTTCATTGTTTCCATGACAATACCTATCTATCTTCTGCCATCACCTTCTCATTTTGCCTTTACTCTTTTCCAACATCAGGGTCTTTTCCATTAATTCCTGTCTTCTTATTACATGGCCAAAGTATTTAAACTGTGGCTTCAGAATTTGACCTTCCAATGAATAGTCTGATTATTTCTTTTAAGTATTGATTGTTTTAATATCCTTATTATCCAAGGGACTCTCAAAAATCTTCTCTAGCATCCCAATTCCAAAGTGTCAATTCTGTTAGGATATAGATAGGGCATAATCCCTCTTTAAAAAAAAAAAGCAAAATTCTGATCTCCACAGCTAGAATTGATCTTTAAAATCCTCAAATTTTTCATAATATTTTCTATTTCTTATGCACTTATCAAATATTATGTTTATGTCTCTATCCTTGAGAGCAAAGCCCATTTCTTATTCATCCTTTCGACCTAGCACAGTGATTTGCACAGAGTAGGAGCTCAATAAATGTATGAGTTAAAAACATACAGGGGCAGCTGGGTAGCTCAGTGGAGTGAGTGTCAGGCCTAGAGACAGGAGGTCCTAGGTTCAAACCTGGCCTCAGCCACTTCCCAGCTGTGTGACCCTGGGCAAGTCACTTGACCCCTATTGCCCGCCCTTACCACTCTTCCACCTATGAGACAATACACCGAAGTACAAGGGTTTAAAAAGAAAAAAAACAAACAAACATACAAATTCTGTTTTAAAGGACTGGTATATTTATACTAAATAGTTCATAAAGATAATTATTATAAAAGATAATCATAGGCAGACCAGCACTATTCATATAGTAGAGAGAGTCAGTTTCACTGGCCATGTTTCACTATATAAATCACAGCCTCTTGTTAGTTTAGAAAACTTTCTGAGACAGTAAATTATGTATGAATAGGTAACAAGAATTCTCTACAACTTTATAGGAATTCTTTAGAATGATGAAATCACAGGTCCAATAAAAAAAAAAGAAAAGAAAAGAAAATTAAACTACTAATCCAAATTGGGATCTTTTATGAGATTACTGCCTAAGGAGTTAAGTACTCACTGTGTGGTAGGCATGGGGATATAAATACCAAGAATGAAACAATTCATATTCTCAAGGAACTTACTTTCTAAGCAGAGATATAATAAGTACATACATATGGATGGACTATAAACAGAAAATATAAGGTAGTTCAACTCAAAGTAAAGAGGTAGAGCGCCATCTGTTAGAGAAATCAGGAAAACTTTAATGTAGGTCTGTACCTTGAAGGAAAAGAGGATTATGTAAGGTAGAAATGAGAAGGAAGTGTATTCCTGTCATTGGAGGCAGTCAGTGCAGAGTCACAAATTCAGTAGATGGCATGCCTTATCTAAGAAACAGAGAGATGGACACATCAGTTGGATCAGGAGTATAAAATGGGGAGCAGTATGCAATGAGGTTAGAGAGATAGATTGAGGTCAGGTTGTGAAGGAATTTAAAATCTAAATGGAGGATCTTATATTTGAATCTAGAAGAAATGGAAAGCATCTAGAATAGATTGAGCTAAACAGAGGAATTATTATTTGATAAGAGAGGCAATAGGGAACCCCTGGAATTTATAAGGAGAGTGATAGTGGTTGAATCTGTGCTTAAGAGTATTTACTATGACAGGCATATGGAAAACGATATGAGACATGGAGAACAATTGAGGATGTATCAAAATAATGTGAATAAAAGTGAGGGGTTGAGGATGATCTCTGGGTTATAAACCTGAGAGCCA
This sequence comes from Gracilinanus agilis, assembly GCF_016433145.1. NCBI lineage: Eukaryota > Metazoa > Chordata > Mammalia > Didelphimorphia > Didelphidae > Gracilinanus > Gracilinanus agilis. The sequence continues at coordinate 415,557,381 of NC_058132.1, read as the reverse complement.
AAAAAATAATAATGATAATGTCATTGACAGAAATAGGAAATCTGGAAGAGTTATAATTTTGGAGGCATTCCCAAGAAAAGCCTTCAAGCCTACTTTAAAGTGACCAGGTATACCTTGTACCCAGCCCCCTATTATTGCAAAGACTTCTAATCAAGATTCATAGTTATGCAAAAGAATTCTCCCTGACTACCCAGAGAGCAACAACTAGGAATGAAGTAAGTTTTCCAGTATTCGAGATATGTTTCAGGAACACATATCTGGGATTGATACTATAGGTAGAAAACGAATTTAGACTGTTATGGAAAAAGATGAATGGATTGCATTTGGGAAATCAGCTAATGATGCCAAGCTTCTCTTTGAAACAAAGATCTCAAGTTTTCCCAGTAATATTATGTTGCTATAAAACACAGACTACCACAATTTGTGAAAAATTTGAAGTCACTCAAAGAGCGAAAGAGATTCATGGTAGAAGAGAATTGGATGCAGCATTTCAGTAAGAAGTGTTGCAAAAGATATTACTTAATAAATATATGACTGGAAAAGGAAATGGGTTAGACACATAGTGGGAGAGAAGTCCAACTAATGTGCATCCTGCATGCTCTATTACTACCCACACAAAGCCAAACAGGAAGACTGCCAGCATATTGGGTAGAACCTTAATAAAGGGTTTACTGGAAGATGTGAACTGGAGCCTCTAAAGCTAATAGTAGAATGTGATCTTCATGACTGGAGAGAATATTTACATTAATGAAATTACAAATCCATAGCATTGTAGAAGTAGTTTGATGTCACTGATCGATAGTATTGTAAAGTATTATGCTACAGAAAGGGCTACTAGCTTAGCCAGTGTTTACCTTGATATTTCAAAAAACCATTCATCAGTATTGATAAATTTTCCACCAACCCAGTTTGTAATCCAAGCTATCTGATGATGCTGAGCACCTCACCACTCAGGCAACTTTTAGGAAATAGGACATACAGTTTATTGCTAGGCCCATATTTAACCTCCCAATTATCAAACCTTTCTAACCTTTAAATTCTATATAAATAGTCTCTAAGAAAATAAGATCCCCTTTATACTGTAATGAGAGATTTGAGGGAAAATTTAATAATACAGTCAGTATAAATTGATTATCAAATAGAATATCTTTCTTTTTGTAATTGGATTTGTAAACAGGATCCAGAGATTCAGAGTTTGTTATCAGATGGTGAAAATGGTACAATTCAGCCAAAGTTCGTCACAGTACTGCATGGTGATGGAGGAAATGGAATGGCAGCAATCAGTTTCCTAGGTGCCTTGAGAATACCTGTGAGTATTTTTCTACAAAGTGTCAATATCTATTTTGTGTCTCAGATATGGTATCATTTCATAATACACATTAATGAATAGTTTTATTCAATTGTCCTACTAAAAAGTTTCTGCATTATGAATTTTATGGTTGATATGTACCTACATGCATGCAAATATATTTAGATAGGCATTTAATTTTATAAATATTTTAATTCTTTTTTAAACCCTTATACTTTGGTGTATTGTCTCATAGGTGAAAGATTGGTAAGGGTGGGCAATGGGGGTCAAGTGACTTGCCCAGGGTCACACAGCTGGGAAGTGGCTGAGGCCGGGTTTGAACCTAGGACCTCCTGTCTCTAGGCCTGACTCTCACTCCACTGATATAAATATTTTAAAAGAAACATAGAAATTAAATTACTTAAATTTAAATGATAATTTGAAGAATTTGAAGGAATAGTTAAAATTAAGTTCTCAGCAATTTTATATATTTGCCAGGCTTATTTTTCCTTGCCATCTTAGACTAATAATGAAAGGAGTGTGAAGCTGCGAAGTTCTAAATAAATTCGAGAAGGAAGAAAAGAAGATTCTAAGGCAAGAAACCATAGTAGGAGCATTTTAAGAAATATAGAAGTATAATAAATATTCACAGATTCTTTGGCATATTAGAGTCTACCTCTTCAGCAAAGAAAAGAAAATTCAAATGGAAGCATGATGAGGAGTAGAGTGGAATGATGAGGCAAAGCAATTCTCTTATTTCAATCTTAGTAACTTTTTTTGCCTTACAAATATTGAGGAGCTCCAAGAATGGGATGGAAGGGAATTAGGAGGAGAGGAATTTCTAAGATGCTAGAGAATGAGTTTCTGATAACTTAAATTCTTTTTTAGAATTATTTGATTAGTTCAACAGAAACTTCACCGGCCAATAAAAATAAATTTAAATACTTCAACATTCAAATACTATAAACTATTAAGATGTGGAAAGGGGCAAAGACAAAGATAATACCTGGAGGCCTAGCATATTTTTTCAAAATCAGCTGTTAGATGGCGAATGACTTTGCTTTGTGCTACTCAGTTTATATATTTAGAAAGATTCTACCCTTCCCCTTGGGATAAATTTAACACATTCAAAATGTGGGAAACACAAACATAGATTAGAAAGACATTTAAAAGATTCAGTTTAAGAGCTGAAAATTACATTCCTGCCAAATTGAAACTAGAGGTCTCCCATTACTCTATTCCCTATAAATATTAGGTAATAGTTGCTAAGTATGTGGAGGAAACAAAAGCACTGTTCAAAGAGTTTCTATTTGGTTGGACCTATTCTGACATGTACAAAAAAATACAAGATAGTGAATGATTGAGACAAAGAGAAATACAAGCAGCATGCTCTAAGAATAGTTAAAGATGGAAGGGTCAGAAAAAAATGTGTAAAAGATATCACATTTGAGCTGAGCCTTAAAGAAAGATAAGGTGGTAATGAAGACATACATTTCAAATGTAAGAAGTGAATTCATTCTAATGATTCATTTAGCCTGAAACATAGACCATGCAAAGGAAAATAATGTGAAATAAGTAAATTAAATAACAAAGTACTTATAAATAGCTTTTAACTCAGAAACTTTGTTCTTATATATATTTTTCTCCATGTTAAAATTTATCTTTCAATACCTAGACAAATGTCTACAGGACTTTTATTTACTTACATCCAAGCTATCTGATAACTAGGGATATATATATATATGTATATATATATATATATCCCTAGTTACCCTATGTAAAGATCTATAAGGGTCAGAATTTAGATCTTATTAGGGAGAAGAGAAGGTTGTTTATTTGTATAATGTTTTTGGTCATAAAAATTCAGGAAATTTTTGTTAGGAATATATTATGTACAGAGCACTGTTAGGTATTGGGAAAAGATATAAAATCTAGAAAAACCTAGCAGTTTAGCAGAATAAGACAAATATACTAACTGTAACATACAGCATTATACGTGTACTTGAAATGTACAAAATGAAGTTTTATATCAGGTTTGAAGGAGAAGGTAGGAGGTAATTGGAAGTGCATGTAGAGAGGCAGTAGCATTGAGGTTAGGCTTAAATTGAGTAGGAGGTAATATATTACAGACAAAAAGGAATAGTCTAAGCAAAGAATCATACGGCTTATTGGAATGTGGAGTGTAGGAAGAAAAAATAAGGTGAGATAGGTTTAGGCCTTTGATTTCACTGGTATATAGAAATCCCAGATGAGAAAATACCCTCCACCAAAATGTGAGTCACTACCTTCTCTGCAACTTATAGCCATAGAGAGCTGCCCATAGAGTGCTATGACTTGCCCGGTCATAATGCCACTTTGTATTAAAGGCAGCACTTAAATCCTGATCTTCTGGCTCCTAACTCAGCTCTCTCCACAACCTTTAATTGCCTCTATCTAATGAAAAAAAGCTTCGTAGTGCCAGATTATAGGGGACCTCAATACCATGAAAAGACATTTTAACTTTACTTGGCAGTCAGTTGAGACCATCAGATATTTTGAGCATAAGTAGTACATCTATGCTTTTGAAAAATTAATCTGAGAGGCAACTAGGACAGAGGATAAAGTGTCAGGACTGAAGTTGAGAGACCCTGGGTTCAGATCCAGCTTCAGACACTTCCTAGCTGTGTGACCCTGTTACTTTACTGTGTAAGTAACTATCCATAGGGCTTTTTTTTGTTGTTACTTAATACATATACAAGTTACTTAAACTTGATTGTCTTTCTCTTGACACTCTTTTACCTTAGAACCAATACACAGTATTGATTCTAAGACACAAGAGTAAGGGTTGAAAAAAAAATTAATCTAGGAGCAACTTGAAAAAATCAATTGAAATCAGGAGAGAGTAGAGAATGAGAGATCTATAATGAAGTTATTAAAATAGTCCAAGTAATAAAGTTCTATTTTAAAATAGTGGAAGTAAAAATAAAGAAGATAAGATGAATATGAAAGATGTTATGGAGATATAATCAACAAAGCTTGATAACTAATTCAACATGAGAAATGAAAAGTCTAAAATAATTCCCTCCCCAAAATTGGGTGAATGTCAAAATAATTAAATCATAAAGGAGATAGTTGAATGGGAGGCCCTGAGCAGAAAACTGAAGTAGAGATGTCTTAGTTTTGGGAAATATGGATCCAAAGTTCAGAAAGGAGATCACAAATAGAGATTTAAAACTTGGTAGTTATCTACATAGAAATGAGAGTTGAAACTGTGCGAGTGAGCAAGATGACAAAGAGCAATTAGAGAAGTAGGGAGAGAACTAGAAAAGTCTGCTAAGCCAAAGAAGGAGGGAATTTCCAGTAGGAGTAGATGGTCATCAGCATAAAAAAATTAGAGGTCAAGGAGGTTAAGAAGTAAAAATTGAAAAATATTATTGGATATGATGGTTGAATGATCTCTGAAAGAGCACTTTCAGTTAGTAGTCAGAGAAGAAACCAAATTTCATGGAATAGAAGACATATAGGCATAAGATGTAGGAAAAAAAATTTAAGAAGTTTGGCAGTGAAGGGAATAGTGATAAGGTATTTGCAAGATAAGATAGAAGGGTTAGGGAATATTTTAATTGTTTAAATAATCCAAGGTTAAATTATATCCATGGAACACATAATAAGTACACTTGATTCTCAATAAATAAAGACTGTAGGGATTTTATTGATAGCCAGTTTTTAATAAGAGTGAATTACTTGAGATGAAAATCAGGTGAAACTGGGCCCTAAAAAATAGAAACTAGCTCCAGGCCAGTATATATTAGACTTTGCTTGATCTAGTGCTTTGGATAGAGTATGCTATCTTTTGTTTGTATTATATTTCAATTTGTAGATCATGTGCTCCCAAAACTAAATCCCAGAAGAAATAACTATAAGAAAGAAATTAAATGTTTCTTGGTACATTTATATAAACCTGCTAAAAATGCAAGATTAAAAAAAACATTCATTTTCTTTGTTTTTCAGGGAGTCATAGAATTTTCTCTTTGTTTGTTATTTGCCAAGCTGGTCAGCTATACATTTCTTTTCTGGCTGCCACTCTATATCACAAATGTAGGTAAGTATTCATTTTGCTGGAAGTATAAATATTTTTCTTTCTTATGTTATATATTATTCTGATGCAGCACCAATTTGCACCAGGATGCTTCTGACTCCAAGTCTCAAAATAGAAGGCATTGCTAGAACTTCTTTACTATGAATCTGTAATATTAAATATTTAATAATTCTGGGACTATGAGAATAGTCCTTGGAAATAGGAAAATAACTACACTACTCCCTCAGTTAGTGTTATTTGCATTGATTCACTATGATTCTATACCTCTATGGACAACATAATTTTTTTAATTGTTGTAACTTAGACTGATAGTTTTAATCAAGCTATAGTCTGGATTAATTCAATATATCAAGATAAACAAGATAGTCTCAATTTCAATATGAAGCTTTTAAACAAAAAAAAATGCATAGCTCTAAACATTGTGTACATGTGTGTGTGTGCTTTTGAAAAGACTTCTTGTTTTGACTTTACCTCCTGATTTGGGGGTAAAAGTCATTATAGTAATCAAATATTCTATTTATCACTTACTTAGACCATTTTGATGCCAAAAAAGCTGGGGATCTCTCCACTTTGTTTGATGTTGGAGGAATCATTGGTAAGTTTGATGTTCTTTTCCCCCATCTGGACAGACAGTTAGCAGATAATTTATGGTCCCTCTTTGTGTATAGGTTTTAATATAAAGGAATGGATATTTTTCTAAGTCCTGTGCTATTGACCCTGTGTTTTAATCTGTTATTATCAGAAAGTACTTATATAGTCTTGGGGATAATTATTCTGTAGGGTTTCTTAGAACTTATGGGGATAAGATTTCCCGTGCTCTAAAAGTTTTTCATTCCAAGTTCCACTGGGACAAATATTTTACTAGCCATATCTAGTCTGTTCTGAGGAATTATGTACATGAGAGAAGCTTGATTCAAAATTAAAACCACATAGTTCTAAACCAATTCTCAATGCCCTACCACCTCAGAACATAAGACTTAATCTACTTTATTCTCATGTGTTTTCAGTAGATATTGGCTTGATACAGTGGGGGGAAAAACACTCAACTGGAAGTTGAGAGATAGGTTTTCAGATCCCTTGGCCACTAACTTGCATCGTGAACTTTAGCAATTCATTATCTCAACTGTCAAATAAGGAAATTGGATTCCATGATTTAAAAGATCACGTCCAGTTTTCAGAAGCTATGTTTCTATTACACCCTGATATAAATGTCAACTATGGTTGAGTAGTCAGTACATTTTGTATAGAGTAAAAAAGAAACACTAAAAGGAGGCATCTGGGAATGGATAGAGGGAAGTGGGTTTTTTTCTATGACAAAAGTATCAAAAATCCTCTTTTTTTAAAATGACAATCCAGGTCAAAATAAAAACATTTTACTATTACTGCCCTAGAGGAGGGATGTCAAATGCATGGAAAGTTGCAGCACTCCTGAGCATGGACTGAACCAGATCAAATTGAAATTGAGCAATATTTAACAAAAAAAAGTAAAAATACAATAAAACACATAACATTGTATTTTAAAATATCCATTTATTTGTTACATTAAAATATCCAATTAATTCCCCCACTCCTCTTCTCCTCCATTAGGGAAGACATCATTTGACCAAAAATATTTATATCTTACTTATTTCTATTTATCAGTTCTTTGTCTGGATATGGACATACATACACAAGCCATTCTTAAAATAATATTTCTATTGCTGCAGATAATGTTCTCTTGGTTCTGCTCATTTCACTCTTCATAATTTCATGTAGGTCTTTTCGTGGTATTCCAAAATTAACCTGTTCATCATTTCTTAAGGCACAGTAATATTCCATACCAATCATGTGCCACAACTTATTTAGACATTCCCTAACTGATGGGCCCCCTTTGATTTCTTTTTTTTTTAACCCTTACTTTTCATCTTAGAATCAATACCATGTATTGGTTCCAAAGCAGAAGAGTGGTAAGGACTAGGCAATGAGGGGTTAAGTGATTTAACCAGACCCACATAGCTAGGAAGTATCTGAGGCTAGATTTGAATCCAGCACCTTTTGTCTCCAGACCTGGATTTCTATCAGCTGAGCATCCCTTCAATTTCCAGTTCTCTAGCATCACAGAAAGAAATGTTTTGGAACAAATAAGTCCTTTTTCTTTTTCCCTAATTGCCTTAGGAAATCAATCTAATAGTGGGTCAAAAGGTATACACATTTAAAGCTAAGTTATCATGTGGCTTTGAGGCATACTTATGTTTAGTGTCCCCCAATTCTAATCTGAATTTCACATCACTGTCCCAGAGCAGTTCTTTGGTTGGGGATAGTAATTTTCCCTCCATTTCTTAGAAACTACAGATGATTTGATTTATTCATCATCAACTATCCAATTTTCAAGTTGCTGACAGATTAATTTTTCTCATTCATAGATATATAAACATACTTCTTTTGTTCAAAATATTTGTTGGTATCCAATTGCCTACTTAGTAAATTTAAAACTTCTTTGCATGGTCTTGAAGGCCCTCTATAATCTGGCACAACTTGGCTTTGTGATAGAGGCAATAAAGTGTTGTGGAAAGAGTTGGTTTAGGAGTGAGGAAGAATTGGATTTAAGTGCTTCTTCTAATATATACTGGCTATATGACTGGGACAATTCATTTAACCTCTCAGTTCTCTAGGCCTACTTTCTATAGCTGTAAATTGTCATTGGCTGGACATGTGCTTATAATCTGACTTTTTTTCTTTCTTTTCTTTTTTCCCTAATTACATGTAAAAACAGTTTCCAACATTTTTTTTTTCAGTTTTGAGTCTAAAACGCTCTACCTCCCCTCTCACATTCCCACTGAGGTGGTAAACAATCCAGTATAGATTTTACATGTGCAATCATATAAAACATTTTTGCATATTAATCTTTTTGTGTAAGAGAACTCAAGCAAAAAAAAATTTTAAGAGAATGAAAAAAGCTTGCTTTAGTCTGGATTCAGACTCCATCAGTTCTTTCTTTGGAAGCAGATGGCATTTTTTATCATGAGTCCTTTGGGATTGTTTTGGATCTTTGTATTGCTGAGAATAGCTAAGCCACTCACAGTTGTTCATCATACAGTATTGCTGTCACTGTGTACAATGTTCTCCTGGTTCTGCTTATTTCACTCTGCATCAGTTTGCATATACATCTTTCCAGGTTTTTCTGAGCTCTTCCTCCTCCTCATTTCTTATAGCACAATAGTATTCCATTATAATCATATATTATAACTTACTCAGCCATTCCCTAATTGATAGGTATCCCTTCACTTTCCAGTTCTTTGCCCCCACAAAAAAAGAGCTGCTTTAAATAATTTTGTGCATATAGTTCCCTTTTCTTTTTATTGTTCAAGTGCTTCCCTCTTCCCCTCCACTATAAAAACTCTTTCCTGCTTCTTTTATGTAAGATAATTTCTTCTATTTGGGGGGTGGGGTGGGTAGTGCTCTTACAACAGTGACCAATATAGAAGTAAGTGTGTTTTGCATAGTAAAAATAAAATTTTTAGAAAAGATAATTTATTTCATTCTATTTCTCTCTTCTCCCAATGCATTCCTTTTTCTCACCCCTTTATTTTATTTTTTTAGATATCAACTCAGAATCTTCACCTCAACCCTTGTCTATGCCCTACTTCTAACTGCCTAATGGTGATAAAGTTCTTAGGAGTTATAAGAATCATCTTCCCATGTAGATATATACACCTTATTAGGTTTAACCTAAGGTTTATTTAATTTAATTTAATATTTAATATAATTTTAATTTAATTTAATATTTAATATAAACCTAAGGTTTAACCTTATTTAATGTTTTTTATAACTTGACATTTTTAAGAACTGTGTGCTACTAGATTACCAACTACTTCTACTTAATTTTTTTCATCATCTACACTTGGAAGAAGAGGGGATATTGGGTATTTTTTATATATCTGCATTGTCAAAACAAAATTCATCAATTAAAAAAGTATATGATTAATTAGAGCTAATTAAGTCCTAAGTAAAGGTTTAAGGAGTGAAAATCAGAAACTATAGTGAAAGTAGCTTGAGGGACTTTTTCTTCTACTTAGTTCTGGGTTGGCATATCCTAACTTGTACATAACTGGGGTATTACCATCATACTTGCCTTGTCTAAAAAAACTATTTCCCTTTTGTCATTTGACAGTTCATGAAGAATAATAGTTTCCTTAGCAGAATTGCTTCCCCTGCACCTTGACTTTCTCCTTCAGAACATCTCAATTTCTGCCATTGTATAGATCTTATTTATCCTAACCTTCAAGTTTGAGTATTTTCAGAGTACATTTGGAACTACTCAATGAAAATACATCAATATAGGAATGGAGAAATGTCTCATTTTAGTTAGTGATAGGTTTCCTAGCACCCAATTTTTCCTTAATATAGTCACTTCTTATATCATCTCCACATGCATTCTTCATTAAATCATTCATTCATTCAAAAAAGATTTATTAAACAGCTACTATATAATAATAATAACTAGGATTTATTTAGTGTTTTGTAGTTTGCAAAATGCTTTACAAATACCTCATTTTATACTCACAATTATTGTGGGAGATACATGCTATTATTATCCCCATTTTACAACTGAGGAAACCAATACAAACAAAGATTAAGTGACTTGCCCACAGTCACACAGCTAGAAAGTGTTTTGAGGTCAAATTTGAACTCAGGACCTCACATCTCTAGGCCTGGCTCTTGATCCAATGAGTCACTTAGCTGCCCTCTAGAATTATTCTTAAGTTACTTCAATCTCTTCAACTTTTTGTGGGACTATGATCCATGATTTCATGTATGTAGGGAATTCCAAGTAAGGACTCCCTCTACCAACATAGATCTATAACTATTCTGTAGCTTGTCTTAAGAGTTGCCTGTAATACTGGGAGAGCAAATGACTAGCCCATGGGCCAGTATGAGTGAAGTTGAATCCAGATCTTTCTGAATTAATAAACCTCCTTTCATTTATACCTCTTTATGTGAAAAGTTCTGAAAAAAATTATGCAGAGTGAAATAAGCAGAACCAAGGAAACACTATAAATAGTAACAGCAATATTGTGGAATAATCAACTCTGATAAACTTAGCTACTATCAGCAATACAATCTTAAGACAATTCTGAGGGACTTATGAAAAAGAATGCCATCCACATCCAGTGAAAGAGCTTTTGGAGTCAGAATGCAGATCAAAGCATAGCATCTTTCACTTATAATTATTTGGGTTTATGTTTTGGGATTTTGGTTTTATGTGACTATTCATTTTCAAAAATGACCATTATGGAAATATGTTTTGCATGATAAAGCATGTATAAACCAAATCAAATCTCTTGCCAACTCTGGGAGGGCCAAAGGAAGGGAAGAAGGGAGACAAGTTTGATTATATAACTTTTGAGAACACGTAGAATTTTGTTATTACATGGAATTGGTAAAAAAAAAAAATTTAAATAACAATCTTAACCTTAAGGGACCTTATGTAATTCTTTGGTTGATATATGACAACATATATAAAAATAAGTATGAGGCAAGATAAAACATGAGCTTTAGAATTCCCCAAGATAACCTCTAAGAACAATTCTAGGGAGTAGGGAGATCAGGAAATGTTTAATGGATGAGATAAGGATTGAGAGTGGCTCTCTTCTGCTCAATTTTAAGCTGGGGAGAAAAGAAAGGAAGAAATAGAGATAAGGAGAAGGAAGAATTTCAAAAGGTTGGAGCTAAGCTTTTAAACTAGGTAACAAAAAATTATCTTAATTCGATAACTTTTAATTAGATGTTTTTACAAATTCCGTTGATGGCACTAAAAACTGAAGAAAAGAGGTATCTCACTACTAAATTATGCATGTAACCCCTACTTTTAATATTCATCTCACAAATCTACAGATACTGTTACTAGAGCTCTAAAAGCCAGATAACACCTGAAAATGATTAATGAGAAAGCTTATGGGCAGTTTAAAAATTAGTTGAGAAAACGGCTTGCTGTGAAATGCTTCTCCCTATGGAGTCCATAAAGACCTATGAAGAAGAATCTGGAAAGGTCAGAAAAGAACAAATTAATTGCAAACTTCATAAGTGATGTTATCAAGAAACTTTATATCCCAATAAGAATTATACGAAGAGTTTTGAGGGGCTGGCAAGTATTTTGGAAAGACTATCTCCTGTGATATCTGAAGAGAAGACATAGGACACATAGGAGTTATGTGCATTTCCCAAATAAATTACGAGTACAGCCACAAGAATTTCCAAATGCACATCATGGAGCAGCATGGATAGATATCCCTGGAGAAACTTTTAATCCTGTCTACAGGGATGAAGAGAAGAGACCTGCTTGCTCTGCACTCTCCTGAGAATGAAGCCTACAGGATAGGAAGGGCAGAATGAAAGGAAATAAATATTTATACAGACCCTACTATGTGCTGGGCATTATGCTAAGTACCTCTCTATACACTATCTCATTTTATCCTTACAACAATCCTGAAAGGTAGGAGCACTTATTATCCTCATTTTATAGTCGAGGAAGCTGAGACAAAAGTTAGGTTACTTGCCCACTGTCTCATAGTTAGGAAAGCTCTACAACTAAATTTGAACTCAAAATTTTCCTGACTCCAGGATCAATGCTCTATACCACCAGTTAGAATAAAATTTCATTTATCTTCTCAACTCCACCTAAATATTGCTAGTCAAAGGGAACTTTTTTTTAGGTCCAAGCCACTTTCCTGGTTGTTTTTCCTTAAAGGAAAAAGCGCACTCCAACCTTATTTCTGCAGACTTCATTCCTTCCCACCATATGTTAGCTACCCAAAAGACCATCACAAATTCTGAATGGTGACTACACCCATTTATCCCAAAACAGAAAAACAGAAAACAAAAATTATACAGCTTAGAATATACCAGACAATTCACAAAGTGAATGAGCTTTCCTTCTAGAAATGAGATACAATAACTTAACCAAGTTATCCAAAGGAAAATTCCCTAAGGAGGAAAGATAGAAATCAGGGAATTGTTGAGAAGTTGTTTTCCCCCATAGGTTCTTTGTCTCCATGAGACCCTCCCTGAAGAGTGTCTGGAACCATATGTGTGCTCTCTTGAAGCAGGAATCAAGAAGAATGTCCCTCTCTAAAGCTCTCAGGTCAACTCTGCCTCTGATATAGGTACCCAGCATTGCTTCATCATTCAATCCAGGAAGAGTCTTATGCAAATAGCTTGAAACTTAGTCAAAGCCAAAATAATGTGAATGATTATATATATCTTTGCTTTCTTCTTGATTCAACTTAAGGATTTTATAAATTCCACGTGTTTAATATTTAACACTGAAGAAATAAAAGTGATTACCAGTGCAAAAATTTCTTTTCTTAACTAAATCACCATTTATTAATTATTTAATGAACTGGAATGGGAGGGCATGAGCTAATTAAGTAATCAATGAGAACAAGATTAAAAATACATTAATAAGAAATAAATCATCACAACATAACTGTCAATCATTACAAACCTAAGAAGGTTAAAAGCTAATAAGAGAATGATTCAAGTGGCATACTGAAGTTGGATGCCCCATTATAGGTAAGTGTAGTTAGACATCAGACCCAATTTAATCTTGCAATGATAGTGAATAATAATAACTAATATTTATATAAAGATTAATATGTGTTACCGTGTTAAGCATTTTACAATTATTGTCTCATTTGATCCTCACAACAACCCTAGGAGGTAGGCATCAATTACTATTACCCCCCATTTTAGGGATGATGAAACTAAGACAAACAGGAGTCCAAGACCAGATTTGAACTCAGGTCTTCCTGATTCCAAACCTTGCGCTCTGTTGAGGAGTTGCACAGCACACATTCCTTCCAATATGCTACACTTATCTTTCTCTCATTTTCAGGTGGAATCTTGGCAGGGGTGATCTCAGATAGATTGGGAAAGCGGGCTTCTACCTGTGGATTAATGCTGCTGCTAGCAGCTCCAACGGTAAGATCCTTTTCTGCTTTTGCTGTAGAGTTAAATTAGAGTTGGAGTCACACCATTTATTTTTCTTTACCAGTTTTAGTAGTCCAGCATAATTGGGTGCAGACTTCAAGCTAGTTTACTGGATTCTACCAGAGAACAAGATGATGCTTGAGTAATTTGCTAAGTTACCAACTAAAAATTTTTTTTTTGAAGTTCATTCCCATTGCAAATGGGGATTGTTATATAGACTCAAATTAAAGAAAGGGACAGATCACATTGGAATGGGTTGCAAATAAAAGCAGTAGAATCTGGTAGAATCACAGGATCTAAAAGTGGAAATTCTTCAGATGTTTATACCTAGGATGGCATAAATATGCTATTGTAACAAGAGAGAGGTCCTACGTCCTCCAAAGTTTCCTCTTGGTTATTTTTCCTTTGGCTTTCACTTAGAAGCATCTACTCTGAATGTGAGTGGAAACTATTAATGTTTAGCATAGAGTGAAAAAGACTTACAGGTTAATTCCAAATATAGACAATTCTTACTCACCTTATGTAAATTGCATTATACAAATTCAACTTTATGTGAAAAGTTCTGAAAAAAATCTTTTTTCAAAAAAACACCCATACAGTACCGTGCTTGCTCTCTGTCTCTCAGTGTCTTCCTGTCTCTGCTTAGTAGCCTCCCACCACCCCCTACCAAAAAAAGCCCCAAAACCTATTTTTTTAAAAAACTTCCAAATGAAAGAACAGATCCAGAGAGACTACCACCTAGCACTTCCAAGAAAGGAGACTTTTGCCTGGTACCTTTTGTGTCTCTCTCCAGGTCTACATGTCACCAGTCTTCTTTCTCCTGTTCTTGCTTCTCTGTCCCCAGGACCTACATGTCTTTGAATTTGAACCTGAACCAGGTGCCAGCCCCCTCCCTCTATGGGAAGGGTAAATTTGTATTAAGTGAGGCTTTACCTAGGGGTTTACAGAACAATCCATTTACATAAAGCAAGAACTTTGTGGTTGGAAGTCTCTCAGATGGAGGAAAATAGACTTTGAAACCCCATAGCTAAAGTATGGTACCTGGTACTTTACATAGACTAGGTGTATTCTCAATAATTGCTCTTTAAATTTATTCAGATTAGGGTTATTTTGCTTGACTTGGAAAATTTAAGGTTGAACAGAAGAATAATTTTAAAGTGTTGTCGAAAAATGGAATAAACTGCCTCTCTAGGTAGTGAGTTATGTATCACTGAAAGTTTTCATGTGTTTACTGGTGAACCATTTGTCAGAGATTATATAGAAGATGTTAATGTATCAAGAAAGTAGTGGCTTGGACCATAGGACATTCATAGAACTTTCAACTCTGAAATTCAGTGATTCTTTGATTATGAAACTATTACTTTCTTACCAAAGAGACATTCATCACAAAGTAATTAGGTAATGTTTCCAGGTTCAGCTATGTAACACAAAACAAAAAATAGATAATAAAATTCAGCAAATTTTCTCATTCATTTCATCTTATAGTAATTGTCAGTGAGGGCTGTAGACTTCATAAATGCACAGTTTAACTCATTTTAAGTGTTCAGATCATGTCAAAATGTAGAAAACATTAGGAAGAATATATGAGTATAATGAGTCTCTGCCTTTATAAACCTTCTCAGTCTATTGAGTACAGTCTTGGGGAGAACCAAAGTTTTGGATGAGGGAAGACAGATTGCAACTGTTCTGTCTGGTATATCCTCACTAATTGGTAGCTTAAACCTTAAACCTATGGATATACTTCAGTATTTTGAAATACTCATGATTTCATTCAGGGGATCATTCCCTCCAGTAATACAAATCAAAACTCCTCATCACCTTAGTAATTTCACAATTTAGTGAGGCCAAAAAATAACCATCTTACTCAGTGGCTGACTTGTTAGTGTTGAGCTGAGCCTCTCCAGACTTTGGGTTGGTTCATAAACTTCAGACACATAAAGAAACACAAAAGTCTTTCATACTTTAACAAAGAAAAATAGAATCCAATAATTGAAATGTAGTGTAACACAAACTACTAAAAATCTCATTCAGAATATTCCAAAAACATGGTCATCCACTTTTTTTCCTCCTCCAGGTATTAAGATTTTCTTCTTTTTAAAATAATATTTTAATATTTCCCATTTACATGTAAATTTTTAAACTTTTTTTTTTAAGTTTTGAGTTCCAAATTCTCTTCCTCCTTCCCACATTTCCTCCCTTGTTCCCATCCATTCTACCCCCCTCCCTGAGATGGTAAGCAATCTTAATATAGATTTTACATGTGCAGTCATGTAAAACATTTTTCCATATTAGTCATTTTGAGTCATCCACTTTCTGCTTTAAATATCCCCTGAAGAGAGCAGCCCACTATGTTTTCAGATAGCTCTAATTATTAAGTTTTATCTTACATCATGCTAGTTTCTCAGAAAATTTTCATCCATTGCTCCTAATTCTGTCCTCTGAGACCAAGCAAAAATACCTAGTCATTCCTCAACATGAAAACCCTTCAAGTACTTAAATACATCTATCATATCCACTCTAAATTTTCTCTTTTCAATGCTAAACATCCCCAGTTCATTAATCAGCTCTCATCTGGCATGTTCTCCAGTCCTAGGACTGTCCTGGTCATGCTTTTCTATACATATTCCAACCCAAAATTGAACATGATACTGAATATGTGGCCTGAGCAGGGTAGAGTGTAGAATTGATACTTCCCTCATTCTGGACATTATGTCTCTCTTACTATAGCATTGAATAACATTTACTTTTTTGGCTACCCTATGCCACTTATTTTGCACTTGGGATCTGCTAAAACCAGCTTTTTCTTTTTTGCCTTAGTCCCTGATTTATTATTTTTAATTTTCAAAACATTTTATTATGATAAATTTTACAAACATCAGCAAATTGTTTTCCTTATAAAAAGAACAAAATAGAGGATTAAATCTGGCACTATGAATTGCCATCATATAGTTTGGTTTTTAAAACACACACACATATTTATTTATTTAAATTTAGCACCAGTATTCCAGTGCTTCCTTGCTTATCTAAGTACTCTTCTGAAATTTTTTCTCTTCTGTTATGTATGTTTTTAGTATTTAACTTAATTGATGCTTTTTTTATCATTACCATTATTCCTTTTATTCTCCCACAATTCTCTGCCTCTCGAAGAAAATTCCTCTTTTATCAACTAAAATAAACCCATATATCTGACAATTCATGCCACCTTTAATCTGTCTGCCAAGATATAAGAAGCATTATTTTTCATCAGCCTTTCCTGTTTGCTTTCTTTTTCATTATCAAAAATATATGGACTGTTCCCCCATTCTGCTTATTTGGCTCTGCATCAGTTCACTCAAGTTGCCCCAGGTTTCTATGAAGCCGTTCCTTTTGTCATTTTTTTAAGGTGTCATAATTCTACTTTATTCATATACCTTAATGTAGTCAGTCATTCTTCCAATTGATGTGCACCTTCCAAATTTCCAATTCTTTGCCCCCAGATCTTTTTTACATGTCTGGCAACATGTCCCACACTCTGTACTTGAGGAATTGATTTTTTGACCTTTACTATAGAATTTTACACTCATCCCAATTCAATGCCCATCTCTTTGGATTTTCTGGCCTATTGAGTTTCTTGTGGGAACTGGAGTCTGTTTTCATATACTAAGTAGCCCTCAAAACTTGGTGTCATCTACAAACCTAACAAACATGTCCTCTTGCAAATTACTGATAATAATTAAAGAGTATAAGGCTTTAGATTTCTGCGCTTACTCTCCAACTTAACATTAATAACTAATCCTTGTCTCCAATCTTTCAACAAGTTCCAAATCTCCTTGTTTTATCCTCTAGTCTAGTGGTGTCAAACTTAATTAGAAATGGATCCATGTGGCTTATACATTTCTTAGAAAACCACAAACTAACATTATCTAATGTTGTATTTTGTCAAACATATACCCCATTTTAGTTTAGTCACAAAGGGAGTTGGACACCTCTACTTTCACCCATATCTCTCTTTTCTGATAGCATGACAGAATTTGTTGCAGTCATAATTTCTGAAGTTAGAGTGATACTCAGAAACTTTTCAATTTGCTAGAATTTTCAGTTTGTTGACACAGCATTTAAGAACTCTAAACCTTGATTTAACACTGGATCAAACTGGATTGGACTCCCTTCTATTTTCAGTGGTACAGCATTGTTAAACTTGATGAGATTAATTGAAGACTGCAAGTATAAAACTTGATTTCTGTTGGGAGAAAAAGAGAGCACTGACTTAGACTATTAAACCTACTACTAATTTGCTCCCATGTTAAGTTGTAGAAGGTAAAATGCAGTTTCACTAGGTATGACTATTCTGGAAGCAAGAGTTTTTAAGTGGGAATAAAATAGCTATAATATAAAGATAAAAAAAAAAAAGATGTCAAAATCTATATAATAATCCCATTGGAACATTTTGGAACATTATCCAAATAATTTCCTCTCAAGTTAGAATCTGCATAAAAATTGATCCAAATAAATGTATTCCACTTTTAAAAGTCTATGAGGAGGTTCCGGGTTAAGATGGCGGCAGAGTAAGAAGCAGCTCTTAACCTCTCCTGACCGAAACACAGAAAACTCCTCAAGGGGACATAAAAACAAGTCCAGACGAACGGAGGAACCCCCACAACAGGGCACAGCGTGGAAGGTACGTGGAATCGAGGCATTTCCATGCTATAAAGGGGTGAAACAGCCCTCACGAAATCGTGGGCTGAGCAACCACCCCACCCCCAACCCCTCAACACACAACATCTATACCTCCGAAGCCAGCTAAAAAGAAATAGAGCAAGTTTGGGGCACCCATCGAGTCATTGGCAGCTCCGGGGCCTGTTCCTGAGAGCAGCAAGACTTAGGACCCCATTAAGCCAAAAAACGCAGGCGAAATCTGAGCACGGGAGCAGGATGCAGGGCACAGAGCTCAGGCTGAGAGCGCAGGCACTGCGGAGGCGTGGGTGGAGGCAGACACAGCCAGGAACTAAAGCCTAAGTGGGGAACCAGTGTGGACGGGTATACGACTGTGGAAGCAGCGCCCTGAGACTTGTAAAGGAACCTCCTGCAGAGGATCAAGCAAGGGGGTCCACCAGGGGGCTTGACCTTGGAAAAAACCAGAACTCAGACCTCAGGAGCCAATAGATCGCGGACAGACACTGAGCGCGAGGATAAATCTGAGAAGCTGCTGGGCTAACAATGGCTACTCAGTCTCAGGAAGTTCAGAAGAGAAAGAATAACAAAAAGAAAAAGAAGTCTTTTAACACTCGACAGCTTTTACACAGAGAAAATCCAGACAACCGAGCAAACAGAGGAGGAGAACAAACAAGCATGCGGACCCTCCTCAAATAAGGAAAACTCCTCACAAGCTATGGAAGAGTTCAAAACTGAGATTTTGAGGAAAATGGAAGAGATCTAGCAAGAAAATAACTGTTTAAAAGGTAGAATCATGCAATTGGAAAGTGAGGCTCAGAAATTGAACGCCAGAAATGACCAGATTGAAAAGGAATACCAGAAGATTATGGCCGAAAACCAGAAGATTATGGCCGAAAACTGAAAGATTATAGCCGAAAATCAATCCCTAAAGGCTAGAATTGAGCAAGTGGAAACTAATGATCTCTCAAGACAACAAGAACAAATAAAACAAAGCCAAAAGACTGAAAAAATAGAAGGAAACATGAAATATCTCAATGAGAGAGTGACAGTCCAAGAAAACCGGTCTAGAAGAGACAATTTGAGAATAATCGGTCTTCCAGAAAAACCAGAAATTAATAGAAACCTGGACTCCATACTAACAGAAATAATTCAGGAAAATTGCCCTGAAGTCCTACAACAAGAGGGCAATATAGACATTGAAAGGATTCATAGAACACCTGCGGTATTCGATCAAGAAAGGAAAACACCAAGAAATATCACTGCAAAATTCAAGAGTTTCCAAGCAAAAGAAAAAATCTTACAAGAAGCCAGAAAGAAACAATTCAAATATCAAGGAGCACCAATCAGGATCACACAGGATCTGGCAACCTCAACACTAAAAGACCGCAAGGCGTGGAATACAATATTCAGAAAGGCAAGAGAGCTGGGCCTGCAACCACGGATCAACTACCCATCAAAATTGACTATATAACTTAAGGAGAAGGGGTAAGAATGGGGGAGGATTTGAAAATGTCAGCAAATGCACAACTGATGATTATAACTCTGAATGTGAATGGGATGAACTCGCTCATAAAACAGAAGCAAATAGCAGAGTGGATTAGAAACCAAAATCCCACCATATGTTGTCTACAAGAAACACATATGAGGCGGGTTGACATACACAAGTTTAAGGTTCAGGGTTTGAGCAAAATCTTTTGGGCATCAAATGAGAAAAAGAAGGCAGGAGTGGCTATTATGATTTCTGACAAAGCCAAAGTAAAAATAGATATGATTAAAAAAGACAGGGAAGGTCATTACATCCTGATTAAAGGCAGCATAAACAATGAGGAAATAACACTGCTCAATATGTATGCACCAAGTGGCATAGCACCCAAATTCATAAAGGAGAAAGTGGCAGAGCTCAAGAAGGAAATAGATAGTAAAACCATATTAGTGGGAGATCTAAATATTCCTCTGTCAGATCTAGATAAATCAAACCGAAAAATAAATAAGAAAGAGGTAAGAGAGGTGAATGAAGACCTAGAAAAATTAGATCTAATTGATATGTGGAGAAAAATAAATAGGGACAAAAAGGAATACACCTTCTTCTCAGCTGCACATGGCACAGTCACAAAGATTGACCATGTTATAGGGCATAGAATCATTGCAAACAAATGCAAAAGAGCAGAAATAATAAATGTAACCTTCTCAGATCATAATGCAATAAAAACAATAATTAGTGAGGGCACTTGGACAGGAAAATCAAAAACTAATTGGAAATTAAATAATACGATTCTCCAAAACCAGCTAGTCAAAGAAGAAATCATAGAAACAATCAACAATTTCATTGAAGAAAATGACAATGATGAGACATCCTACCAAAATCTGTGGGATGCGGCCAAGGCAGTACTCAGGGGGAAATTTATATCCTTGAATGCATATATTAACAAATTAAGGAGGGCAGAGATCAATGAATTGGGCATGCAACTCAAAAAATTAGAAAGTGAGCAAATTAAAAATCCCTAGATGAAAACTAAATTACAAATACTAAAAATCAAGGGAGAAATTAATAAAATCAAAAGTAAAAGAACTATTGAATTAATAAATAA
>NC_058132.1:415498211-415531813 GCF_016433145.1 Gracilinanus agilis | reverse complement strand
AAGCCATTCCCCAATTGATAAATGGGCAAGAGACATGAATAGGCAATTTTCAGGTAAAGAAATCAAAAGTATCAATAAGCACATGAGAAAGTGTTCCAAATCTCTAATAATTAGAGAAATGCAAATCAAAACAACTCTGAAGTATCACCTCACACCTAGCAGATTGGCTAAAATGAAAGAAGGGGAGAGTAATGAATGTTGGAGGGGATGTGGCAAAATTGGGACATTAATGCATTGCTGGTGGAGCTGTGAACTGATCCAGCCATTCTGGCTGGCAATTTGGAATCATGCTCAAAGGGCTATAAAAGAATGCCTTCCCTTTAATCCAGTCATACCATTACTGGGTTTGTACCCCAAAGAGATCATAGATAAACAGACTTGTACGAAAATATTCATAGCTGCGCTTTTTGTGTGGCAACAAATTGGAAAAGGAGGGTATGTCCTTCAATTGGGGAATGGCTGAACAAACTGTGGTATATGCTGGTGATGGAATACTATTGGGCTAAAAGGAATAATAAACTGGAGAAGTTCCAGGCGAACTGGAGAGACCTCCGGGAACAGATGCAGAGCGAAAGGAGCAGAGCCAGAAGAACATTGTACACAGAGACTGATATACTGTGGTAAAATTGAATGTAATGGACCTCTGTACCAGCAGCAATACAATGACCCAGGACAATTCTGAGGGATTTATGGTAAAGAAAGCTACCCACATTCAGAGGAAGGACTGCAGGAGAGGAAACATATAAGAAAAACAACTGCTTGAACGCATGGGTCGGGGTCGACATGATTGGGGATGTGGACTCGAAACTACCACACCAATGCAACTACCAACAATTTGGAAATTGGTCTTGATCAAGGAGACATGACAAAACTAGTGGAAATGCGCATCGGCCATGGGTGGAGGGTGGTGAGGGGTGGGGGTTGAAGGGGAAAGGTGGAGCATGAATCATGTAACCATGTTAAAAATGAATATTAATAAATGTTTAAAAAAATATTTTAAAAAAAAGTCTATGAGGAAAAACAGTTCCCAGGTGTCCACTACTAACCTAGTTTCTGTCACTCTTTCTCCCAATAAAGCTCTCCTTTTCCTCTCATTTTCTTTCTACTGTGCCTGATATTCTTGTCTTTTTTTCTCTCCTCACTATAGATTGAAAATAACCATTCATGATGCTTCCCATGATTTCTTTTTGTTTACAAAGAAATCTATCAAGGATACTTGTTAGCATTCTTTTCTACTAGTATAATAATTGTTATTATTACATCTTCGGATCTTTTAGGTCATGCCTATTGCCTACTCTGGATCCTTCAGCTTCTTCATATTACTCTTAAATTATTGAACCTAGAACTAGACACAACACTCTCTAATAAGGGTTAACTATTTCTGTGAGATGAAATTAGGAAAATAAAGATAAAAATATGTTGAAACATTTATTCCTATAAGAAAACAGAGGCTTTAGTTTAGGGATATTTTTAATGATAAAAATGTAGGAGAGAAGACAAAAATGGATAATGTTTCATAACAATAGTACTTTTAAGATTTTCAAATTTATTTCTTTATAGCAACTACAGAGAAAAAATTTCTGAGTTAAGATGGACTTCACTGGCCATTAGTCTAACCTATAGCTGATTAAAAATCTCTTCAGTATCACCAAAAAATTGTCATCCATCCTGACAGAAAAACTACAAAGAGGGGCCATTCACTGTTTTCTGAAGTTACCTTAGGGATAAGTCTTTTTTTTTTTTTTTAAACCCTTGTACTTCGGTGTATTGTCTCATAGGTGGAAGATTGGTAAGGGTGGGCAATGGGGTTCAAGTGACTTGCCCAGGGTCACACAGCTGGGAAGTGGCTGAGGCCGGGTTTGAACCTAGGACCTCCTGTCTCTAGGCCTGACTCTCACTCCACTGAGCTACCCAGCTGCCCCAAGTCTTATTTTTTTAAGGAAGCTTCTTACATCAAACTAAGTAGCCTTTGCCCTTCTCCAATCTGTGATTCTTCTTCCATTCTCTATGATATGACACAGAATATAGGCAATAGGTCAGCATCCCTCTTTACCACTTACTTAGTAACCTACACTTCTGAGTTGGTTCTTGAACTCATTGAAGATAGTTATTTTGGTTTTACTTTGTCAGTCATTTTTTGTGTATCTTTCCCAATCCTACAAATTTCTCCTTAGAAAGAAAAAAAATGGAAGGAAATCAAAGGTTAAGAAGTTATTTGGGGAGCAGCTGGGTGGCTTAGTGGATTGAGAGTCAAGGCCTAGAGATGGAGACAGGAGGTCCTAGGTTCAAATGTGGCCTCAGCTACTTCCTAGCTGTGTGACCCTGGGCAAGTCACTTGACCCCCATTGCCTAGCCCTTACCACTCTTCTGCCTTGGAGCCAATGCACAGTATTGACTCCAAAACGGAAGGTAGGGTTTTTAAAAAAAAAAAAAGTAGTTATCTGCCACTTATTATGATCATTTCATCCTCCTTTTTCCTACTTTAATTTATTTATGTCCTCAACAAATCTTAAGTGGTGTTTTTTTGTATCCTTAACATTCATCATTACTCTCAGCCCATTCTGATATTACTCTTATAAGACCACATCCTTTTGTATTTATTTTCTGCTACTGGCCTCTTTTTGTATATTTTATACATGTCTTAAACATCTTTGGTTGAAAATTTTTTAACCTCCTTCGTGAAGGCACATTAATGACTTTAGATCAGATAGCTTTCCTTTTTCTCTTAGAATAATATCTGCTTATATCCTTAGAATTTTATTGTTAATATCACTTCATCTCTCTTGCTAAATAAGCTTTGTAGTAGAATTATAGGCCACTAAATTCTTCCTAACCTTTCTCTGAACCCCTTTAAATCTTTTCTCCCAAAATGTAGGGTTTATCTTAGTCAGAGCCTCCCTTTCACCTCTTCTATCACCAGTTCAAAGGAGTGCTTGTTTCACTCCAAATAATCTATTATTTCTTCTCTAGGATGCAATTCCTCCTTGTTTGTTGGGATAATATCCAGCTATAGCCTAGAATGTTGCATATATTATCAGATGCCATCACAATTTAGAACATTTTTACTTAAAAAGCAAAGTTTTAATTCTGAGGCAGGGGCTTATACTGAAATAGCCTTAATGTAATAAAATGAGATTTTTAAAAAATTAAAAGTCCAGAATAATAGTGCCTCTTATTGCTTCCTCTGTTTTGGTAATTAGTTGGTATTTACTAGTTGGGAAAGTCTCTCAGCCCTTAGTTTTCTCATCTACAAAATGGAGAAAATAACCTAACTTACAAAGTTATTGTATCAACTGAGATAATAAGCTATGTGTTTTTCAAAGTGTTATATACATTGATAAATAAAGATATCATCAAGGCAAAAGAACTGCTCTTTTTGAGAAAAAGAGAACCCTGGCAGATATCTAGACATTTAGTCCCTCGTCATTACAAATAATGTTTCTTTCACAGAATTAGGATCTATTTCTCAGTTTCTTTATCTAATTCCTCCTGAGTCTATGGCATGTTCCACCAATAAAATTTCTTTTTCTCTCTCCATTGATTTTGTTTCTTACCTTTCATCTTGGAATCAATACTGTATTTTGGTTCTAAGGCACAAAAGTGATAAGAGATAGGCAATTGGGGTTAAATTACTTGCCCAGGGTCACAGAGTTAGGAGCTGTCTGCAATCAGATTTGAACCCAGGACCTCCCATCTCTAGACCTGGTTTTACAGTGAGTTGCCTAGCTATTCCCTTTCCATTAATTCTTACTCAAGTGTTTTCCATCATGGTTGTTTTCTCAGGTTCCTTGATTCTTTACATGAGTGTATCTTTTCAAAATATAATATTATTCCATTTTCCCTTTTACTTATTCTATTCTTTGCATACCTATTGACCCAGTGATACCACTGCTAGGTCTGTATCCCTAAGAAATAAAAAAATGGGAAAGAACATGTTTATACTATCTATAGCTGTGCTTTTTGTGGTGGCAAAAAATTAGAAATTAAAAGGATGTTCAATTGGGGAATGGCTGAATGGTGATATATGATGATGACAGAATACTATTGTGCTAGAAGGAATGATGAACAGGATGATTTCAGAAAGAGCTGGAAAGATCTACATGAACTGATACAGAGTGAAATAAGTAGAACATTATACACAGTAACTAAAATATTGTGGAGTGATCAAATGTGATAGACTTTGCTACTAACAGCAACACAATGATCCAGAACAGTTCTGTAGGACTTATAAAAAAGAATGCTATTTACCTCCAGAGAAAGAAATATTGCAGTAGGAATGATTTATCACTTGTTTATTTGGGTATATGATTTGGGGTTTTGATTTCATAAGGTTATACACTTACACAAATAAATAATATGACAATATTTTTTGCATAATATTACCTGTTTAACTCCGATTGGATTGCTTATCAGCTCCAGGAGGGGTGAGGGAAAGGATAGGGAAACAACACGAATCATATAACTTTGGAAAGCTTGTGTGGAAATTTATTAAAATAAATATAAAATATACTGTTCTTTTTAATAACATTTTATTTTTCCCTAATTACAGGTAAAAACAATTTTTAACTTTCATTTTATAAAAATATTTGAGTTCTAAATTTTTTCTTCCTCCTTCTTAGCTTTCCCTCTCTTATTCCCTCCTATCCTTCTCCCCTCCCTGATAGAGAGTAAGCAATCTGATATAGAGTTTTACATATGTAGTCATGTAAAACATTTTTCCATATTAGTCATTTTGTGGAAGAGATCTCAAATAAAAAATGTAAAAGAAAGAAAGAAAGACTAAGGAAGAGGACGAGGAAGAAGAAGAGGAGGTAGAAAAAGGAGAAGAAGGAGGAAATATGAAATATGATATGTTTTGGTCTGCAGTCAGTTCTCAATGATCAAAATGGCATTTTTCATCATGAGTCTCTGATGTTCTCTTGGATCACTATATTGTTGAGAATACCTAAGTTATTTATAGTTGTTAATTAAAAAAAATATTGCTGTCAATATGTAAAATGTTCAGTGGTTTAAGAGCCAGCCCTGGAGATGGGAAATCCTGGGATCAAATTTGACCTCAGAGACTTCCTAGCTGTGTAACTCTGGTCGAGTCACTCATCCCCCATTTCATAGCCCTTATTTCTCTTCTGTTTTGGAGTCAATAATTCTAAGATGGATGGTAAAAGTTTTTTTTGTTGTTGTTTTTTTTAAAGAGAGTTATTTAGAGCATTTTTTATAAAACTATAGATAGCTTTGATTTCTTCATCTGAGAACTGCCTGTTCATATCCTTTGACCACTTGGCAATTAGAAAATGCTTTGTATTCTCATAAATTTGATGTAATTCTCTATATTTTAAAGAAATTAGATTTTATCAGAGATGCTTGCTATGAAAAATTTTCCCCAGCTTTTTGCTTTCCTTCTAATCTTGGTTGCATTGGTTTTATTCATTCTGTTCTTTATCAAATAACATACTGAAACCTATGAAATAAAATTTCTTTCCTCACATTGTGATATTTATAGTTCATGAATTTCTATACTTTATGCATTTTAGAATCACAGAGTCTCAGTCCAGCCTAACCATGAACAAGAATCTCTTCTACATCACCTGATATTTTTATGGAGATGCACAATGAGGGAGGAAACACATTCCTTCCCAAGGAAGTCTGTTTCATTTTTTGATAGCTCTATTTTTTAAAAATAATTTCTTTATGTAAGGATTTTGTCCAGTCTTCTAATTATATATAGATACCCAAAGCCATGGATTTTATTGCTGATTTTCGTTTTAGGTATTATAATCTTAAGACTCCAGGCAAATATATTTTAATTGGTCCTCGCTGGGTACATTCCATTCTTGGCCAAGAATCTATCCTTTCTACATTTTAAACCATGACTCAGAAACTCAAAATCCAGTGTAGTGGGGATATAAGCATCATTTTCTCCACTTGAAGATACTTTTTCAAGGTCACAGAAGTAAAAAGTGGCAGAGCCACTGTTGAATTTGAGACTCCTAAATGGAAAGCTGATATATATCCAAATCTAGGTAATGATTAGCTGTGTTATAATGCCGTTCTATTGTGTGTATTTGTATACTTTTTAAATGGTAACTTGATTGAATACTATCTCTTCTCTCACAGTTCTGACTGAATTCTACTGATTTGCCATAAAAATAATTCTGATTTTTTTTTTTAATTTTTGCAGCTCTATATGTTCTCTATGGTCAGTAAAATGGGCCTAGAAGCTACAATAGGTGAGAATATTATGCATTTTTCTCCTTAGCACTATTTTTTTTTTAAACCCTTAACTTCTGTGTATTGACTTATAGGTGGAAGAGTGGTAAGGGTAGGCAATGGGGGTCAAGTGACTTGCCCAGGATCACACAGCTGGGAAGTGTCTGAGGCCGGATTTGAACCTAGGACCTCCCGTCTCTAGGCCTGGCTCTCAATCCACTGAGCTACCCAACTGCCCCCATCCTTAGCACTATTTTTAAAAAATATTTGGGGGATTGTTCACCTGGAAGGACAATGCTTCCAAAATATAAAATCCAGCAATTATAAACAAGGAAACATTTTAGCTAGGAGATACCTAAGAAGTTGATCTTAAGCAGCCTAGTTATTCCTCTTTAGTTTGAGGGAAACACCACAAATTCATGTTCTAAATGTATTCATACTGTAAACGTTAGACATCTATAGGGATTATGGTAATAGAGTGCATAAAGCATAGTTCAGAATAATTACAAATCCTGAATGTTAGGAAAGGGAATATGGCCAGAAGAAAATGTGAAGTCAAGATACTTTTCTATTTAAAAGGAAAACTGACTTTTTCAGACTCAAAAAGGTGAGCTTAGAAGTACAAACACTAACTACCCTTATTCCTTCCTAGCCTAAAACAAGTCTTTAGCTTTCAGAACCATGGTAGTTAGTATGAGGAGAGTATCAACATTTGCTCCTGGAGGATGGCCAGCCTTATCAAGAGTCTCAGGGTGCTATATCATCAGGAATTACACCTTCCACAGTCAAAAGTCTTTCTGTTGCTATCATCAGTTTCCAGTCCAGTGTGTGCTATTCATACTCAATATTCTGGGTCAGTTATATAAAAAAGAAAACTATTTTTAACTTTCTGCAGGCAACAATATCAAATTATGCTTCTGTCACTTCTTAAATATTTCTCTGCTACTAAAGGGGAAATTTAATGGATGATTTGTTATTAAAGAGCAGCCATTAAAGTCTTCTATAAAGCAAATCATATGATCTTTTATCCCAGAGTAACCCTGTTTTACCAATGTACAAATCTCCAGAAGACCATATAGTTTCCAATTAACTCAGCTTAATTTCTGGCAAGGAATGAAGTTGGGAAAAGTCAACATACTGAAAACAATTATTGCAATCTTGCCTATGGTAACCACTTATTTAAATTAGAATATTTTTTGTCTCCTTTACATCATATCCCTTAGGCTTTTTTACCACTAAGTTGTCGTAGCAGTTAGTGGTTAGAATAATATGCAATAATAAAATATTACATAGAATTTAAATTATTTTTCCTGTTGCTGCTACAGATGTTCTCTATTTTAATAAAACCCCAAATCTCTGAAAACCTCCATAAGCAAACATATATTGGGAGAAGGAGGAGTAAGTAGGACTTCACATTACTAGACTGTTCAGAGATACTTCCATTTGAGAATCAAGATGAAGAGCAACAAGAATTAAAATATTCTGAAAAATAACTAAATAAATAACTGAAAAAAAAAACAGTGGCTAAAAGGGTAGCATTGAGATCAGGAAGAGCTAGATCTTAGGGCTGCCTCTGAAACACACTAAATTGGTGACCTTGGACAAATCACATAACCTCAATCAGTCTGTTCCTTCATCTGTATAAAGGAATTGAACTGGATGACCTTTAAGGTTCCGTCAGTTCTAAATCTATGAGTATGAAATACTTTTGGAAGATTGGTTGTATTTGATTATTTCAAAGGTCCTTCCAAATAATAGATCCTTATAATTCCTACAAAGATAATCCTTCTCTTATTTGGATTGTATTCAAGATACACAACTCCACTACAAGGAATGAATGCTTGATATGGCAGTTTAGAAGCCAAAATGGAAAACTTTAAGAATTATTATAAATACATAGGTTTTAATTGGGAAAGGTTTATTTTTCCCTATTTTCTAATTTGTCCTTACTGATTTTTGCCAGTTATGCTTCTTATCAGTGGAGCTCTTGTCAATGGTCCTTATGCATTAATTACAACTGCAGTCTCTGCCGACTTGGTAAGTTTTTCTGCACATCTCAGACAATTTTGAATTTCATTTGTTTCCAGTATTTGAGAAAATACCTTAGTTCAATATTACTTCCTCCAAAAAAATGCGTAAGAGGAAATTAAATGAGAAATATAGTCACCTTTATTTTTTAATCTCATACTTATAAAATACCTTTTCATTTGTCCTTATACAATTCTGAGAGACTTAGGACAAAGAATGCTATCCACCTCCAGAGAAAGAACTGTAGGAGTCAGAATGCAGATGAAAGCATACAATTTTTCACTTGTTTATTTGGGTTTATATTTTGGGGTTTTAGTTTTATATTATTCACAAAGATGAACAATAGGGAAAGATGTTTTGCACGATGATACATGTATAACCCAGAATGAATTGCCTGCTAGCACTGGGAAGGGGAAGGTAAGAGAAGGAGGGAGATAAGATCAATCGTATAATTTAGGAAAACTTGTATGGAAATTTGTTGTTACATGTAATTGGTTTTAAAAAGTGGTTAAAAACAAAAAAAAAATGTCCTTATAGGAACTCTGTAATGTAGAATGAGGAAATAAGTTATTTTCTAAAACAGGAAGATTAGGCTTGATAAATGACTGTTTGACTTCAAACAATCTATACAGATTTGTACCAAACTAACCTTGCTATTGTAATGTAGAGATGGCAGCATAGAATCCCTAACACTATCTGTCTTGTGTTGTATGGACAGAATGGTCAATCACTTGAAACTGATGTTCACCATCCATGGAACAGGTACTCCACAAGCAGCAATAGACTAGGTTTCCTTTCATGATATCTTATTATAGAGAGGTACCTTGCTGGGAAAGGATCCTAGTTTCCTTGACATAAAAGATAAGATTGGATATGACACAGATCCACTCATACAATCTCTCAAGCACTTCTCTACTTGTCATTTATTATATCCACCTCCAGACTCTGGTTTCTTTGGCTTCTCTCCAAGCACTCTTATTTCCTTTCTCATTTCCACTGTAGAATCAAAACCGTGTCAGTGAAAAACTGTCAAATCTTCATCTGTTGGGGTATGGTCATCCCAGTTCCAAATGTTCCTTGGTGACCTATTCCAGCCTAGTTACATACAAAGTTATTTCATATTTCCCCTTCACAAATCCCCATCACCATGATGAGCAGTGAGGTCACTTTGTCCACCTCACCTTCTGGATCAAATATAAAATCCTATTTGACATTCAAAGCCTTTCCTAACATGTTCTTTCTACCTCCCTACCTTTCCACTCTTGTTAAAACTTACTAACTTGACAGACTGAGGAGACACAAGCCCTTATCTTAGCCACTTTTTAATTCTACTGTTCTATCCAGAGCCCAGCATAGATGGAATATTAAGGCTTCATATCAGTAATGCCCTATATCTGTGTTTTATAGCATTGACACTGGGGTACCTTCCCATGCCAAGTTACCGTGAAAAAAACTAATTTTCTACTAGCATGGATTATTTAGGAGACTTAATAATTTATTTCATCTTATTCTTCTTCTAAGGAATTTATAAACTCTGGAATTGTGGATTTCTCAGGTAGTTATCCTTCTCCACTGGTTATCATTTAATGCTTCCCGATATCAGAAACTAAACCAGCTTTGGGTTTCATAACAATATCCTTTTAGTCATCACCTAATCAGACAAAACACCTTTCTTAGCATTTGGCAGCCAATATTTTTTTTGACAGTCTGCAAAGATATTACACGTGTCACTGATAAAAGCTGACTTTGCTTCACTTCACAGAGATGAAATCTTAATAAATTTGCTGCTTTCAACATATTTAAGCCCAGCTATCAAAAGTTCCATAGTTGTCCTATACTTGGAACACTATATTTCCTCAAAATTCATTTTATTTCCTCCTCACTATGAAAACATTTTAAGAGTTCCATTTAGAAGAATGAACTGCCTGATATTTTCGATTCTAGATTGACTCAGAACTTGGATCTTTCCTTTGCTATAACATGAATGCAAAAATTGTGGAAAATATCTAGATGCAATATTATCTTTTGTAATGTTGTTTACACATATAGTTTAAGGTAATGAACATTTATTAAACATCAACTGTGTCTGAGGAATTATTATCCACTAAAATAGGGACAACACAATCCTTGATCTAAAAGAGTTTGCCATCTGATAAGGGAAGATAGCACATAAACATAAATAACTGTGATGCAAGCAGGAATATGATAACTTCTAAGTGGAGGTCTAGGAGATCAAAGTACTTTGAGAAATTTTAGTCTGGTGCAAGTTTTAAAAATATTTGTTTTTTATAAGAGCTCAATTATAAAACACTTTTCACACAAATAACTGGAAGAACATTAATTGCTCATGGATAGGCCAAACTAATATTAATAAAAAATGACAATCCTACCTAAATTAATTTACTTGTTCAGTGTCATATCTATCAAACTACCAAAAAACTATTTTATAGAATTAAAAAAAATAAAATTCATCTGGAACAACAAAAGATCAAGAATATCAAGAGAACTAATGAAAAAAACAAGCAAGAAGGATAGTAGCCTAGTGGTACCAGATCTTAAACTGTAATATAAAGCATTAATCACTGAAATGATCTAGTATTGGCTTAGGAATAGAATGGTGGATCAATGCAAAAGATTGAGGGTGAATGACCTCAGCAATCTAGTATTTGATAAACCCAAATATCACAGCTTTTGGGATAAGAACTCACTATTTGACAAAAACTGCTGGGAAAATTGGAAAACAGTATGGCAAAAATTAGGTTTAGATCAATATCTCATCCCCTATACCAAGATAAGATCAAAATGGGTATATGATTTAAAAATAGCAATAGTATAAGTAAATTAGGGGAATATAGAATAGTTAACCTATCAGACCTATAGAGAAGGGAAGAATTTATGACCAAACGAAATAGAAAGCATTACAAGGTGTAAAATGAATAATTTTGGTTATATTAAAAAGGTTTCGTGCAAACAAAACCAATTCAACCAAGATTAGAAGGGAAACAACAAACCAGGGGAAATAGTTTATTAAAAATTCTCTGATAAAGATCTCATTTCTCAAATATTTATAAGAATACAAGTCATTCCCCAATTGAAAAATGGTCAAAGGATATGAATAGGCCGGTTTCAGATGAAGAATTTAAAGTTATCAATAATCATATAAAAATGTTCTAAGATTAGGGAAATGTAAATTAAAACAACTCTTATATACCACCTCATACCTTTCAGATTTGGCAATATAACAGTAAAGGAAAATGATAAATGTTGGGAGGAATGTGTCAAAATTGGAACACTAATGCACAGTTGGGGGAGTTGTGAATTGATTCAACCATTCTGGAGGGCAATGTGGAATTATCCCCAAAGAGCTGTAAAAGAATACATACCCTTTGATCCAATAATACCACTACTAAGTCTGTATCCTAAAGAGATAAAAAAAATGGGAAATGACATATTTGGAAACTAAAGGGATGTCCCTTAATTGGGGAATGCCTGAAGAAATTGAAGTATATCATGGTCATGGAATACTATTGTACTATAAGGAATGATGAAAAGGATGATTTCAGAAAGACCTGGAAAGACCTTCATGAACTGATAGAGAGTGAAATAAGCAGAACCAGGAAAACATTGTACACAATAACAGCAATATTGTGGAATGATCAAATGTGATAGACTTTGCTACTAACAGCAATGCAATGATCTAGGACAATTCTGAGGGACTTGTGAAAAAGAATGCTATCTACCTCCAGAGAAAAAACTATTGGAGTAGGAATGCAGATGAAAACGTATGATTTATCACTTGTTTGTTTAAATATATGTTTTTGGGTTTTGCTTTTATAAGATGGAAATATGTTTTGTGTGGTAATACACACACACACACACACACACACACACATATATACACCCAGACTGAATCATGTGCCAGCTCCAGGAAGAGATAGGGAAGGCGGGAGAGAGACAAATTGGATCATATAACTTTAGAAAACTTAAGCAGAAATCTGTTATTAAAATAAAAATAATTAATTAATATTTAATAAATTTAAATTGATTAAATTTAAATGCCAAAAACAATAAAGAATACATCAATAAAATAAAATAACAAATAATTTTTGAAAGAATATTAGTATTTTTCTTACTTTACACTTTGTGGTCCCTCTCTAGGGTACCCATAAAAGTTTGAAGGGGAATTCCAAAGCTCTCTCCACTGTGACAGCTATCATTGATGGGACTGGTTCTGTAGGTAAGTTGCCTATTTAGAGATGCAAACCTAAGTAAATAATAGTTGCTATGTGGGATACCTGTTTTATGTGATAATTCACAGATTAGAGATGAGTACAATTTGAGAAAGAAGGTTCTAGAGAACATTCATTTAAAAATAATATGCTTTCTTTTCAAACATAAAGACAGATTTATGAAATATATTTATCATTTTTGGTTAATAGTTCTAGTTGAGGTCCTTTTTGTTTGTTTGGAGTTTGTGGGGCTTTTGCAGTAGCACAGGAGAAAGGAAGGGATAGAAGAGAAAAGGGAGGAACTTTCTTCAATTTCTAGTTCATTGCTTTTAAAAGTGAATTAAGATAAGAGCAGGGCAAGGAGGTGACTCAATGGATTAAAAGCCAGGCTTTAGATATTAGAGGTCCTGAGTTCAAATATGGCCTCAGATACTTCCTAGAAGTATGACCCTGGGCAAGTCACTTAACCCCCATTGTTTCACCCTTACTGCTCTTCTGCCTTAAAACCAATACACAGTATTTATTCTAAGATGGAAGGTAAAGAGTTGTTTGTTTTTTTTTTAATCCAAGTGAATTAAGCAATTGTACCTACTCAGTTTGTATTTGGTACAAATCTTTATAACTGAACAACTATCAATACAGCATGTGATTTTTCTAGTTATAATGGATTGGTATTGAACCAGCTATATTCTCTCAACTCAATTCCACTTATGACCATTTGCAGATACAGAAAAGACTATTAGTCTTTTTCTTCTGGAAAAGAGTAACTAAACTTGTGAAGGGATTTAACCTATGTTTGGCTCTTTTCGTATACTACTAAATAAAATGTCCCTATTCTAAAAAATGACTATTTATGTATTTTTTTTTGGTAGATAAATGTTCCTATAAGTGTTTTAGGTTAAAAAGTATTATGGGGATCTTTTGAGGGAAAAGATAGTTCTGACAAAAAGTCACCTAAACAAAAAAGGTCAACATATATTGATTTTTAATAATAGTTGATTGAGCTAAATACAATAAATAAATACAAATACTTCTAAATAAAAAGGATTAATTTGAATGTTTGACACCAAGTAAGGACTTGGTTATAGTTAGCAATTACTCTGCAATCTCATGGGGAAAGGATGACATAGATATCTGACTATAAGATTATGGATCATTTTGAAAAATAGAGGGAATTGATAGGATAGCTTCACATTCATGGTATAATAAAAAGAGTATCAATTCTGGAGTCAGAAGATTGAGGTTCAAGTCTTGGTTACAAAAGTTACCAGCCATTGAACAAAATCACAACACCTGAGACTCATTTTCCTTAGTTGAAAGATGAGGATAATAATATAAAAACTATAGGTAAGTGATTTTGATTTGAGAAAAAAAAATAGCATTATGAGAACAAATAGAAATAGTTAAAAGATAAAAATCTTATCATGCAAGAATGGAATTTCTATTAGAAAAATTCTTTTAAAATATCACCTTTGGCTATATTATGGTATTTATTATAATTTTTTCATTGCTCCATTATATGTAGTTTCTGCTTTTCTCTGCAATGTGTTTAACTTATGGTTAGAATACATTATCCACATTCATTCCTCTGGCACTCACTGCCATCCCAACTAGGCACAGTAGCAACCCACATAAAAATAAATGTGAATTATTAATTTTTTGGATTTTACAAATGATTTTTATCCTGACTAATATCAGGCAAAAATTCTATTTTCCTTTTTCAAAGAGTGATGGCAGTTTTTAACAGATAACATAATTTAACATTTGTTTGAACATCATGAAACAGTTTATTTGGATGCTCTTGACAAAAAAGTAATGAACTGATTGTTGATATAAACATTGGTTCTTAAATTTCAATAGAGATAAAAAGTGCCTTTGAATTTATAAAGATTTTGGTGATACTCCTACTGTGCTTAAAAAAGAAGATACTATTACTAAAATTCCCTAAGAGTATTTTCTAGGGGTCTTTGGGGAGTCCTTAGATCAAGGAAGTCTCTAAGTCTTTATAATATTTTATGTATCTGTCCATACAAATGATATTGTAGCTTATCATTGTGAATAAGAATTTAGTAAGCTAAGAACACTCTTGGTTTCATTTATTATCCTCTTAGCTCCCTAAACTCATATTAGATTCATCAAGACCAGATGGTTTACACAGCGAACAAAAAAATACAATTCCCAATACAAATCCTAATGCAGGTAGACTATAACAATGGATGTCAGAAGAGTTCTATTCAGAACATGGATTAAGAAGCCCACTTCCAGCAGGACCCTTTGGAGTATTTCATGGGTTACTATAGTACCTAAAAGTAAGGGGGCATGAATTGACATTGATAATTGAGTATAGCTAATCTGCAGAATTATAGATCTAATCTCTTAATTTTATAGGTGAGGAAACTAGCGCCCAAAGAGATTTGATATGTCCAAAATCATACAAGTTGTTTTAGAAATAGAAATTCAGACCCAGGTCCCCCTGTCTGCAGATCCAGGATTCTTTTCACTGCAAGAAACTGTTGCTCTCTTATAGTCTCCTTAAAGTTTTGTTAACAATCCTGCAGCTAAAAATATGAGAAATAATTTCCAAAAGAAAATCACATTGATTTCTTGACCCTAGTATCTTAAATAATTGTTCTTTAATCATGAGAGGTCATTTGTATCTATAAATGGTAATCAATAGACCAAAAATGAAGGAAAAATTCAAAATGAAATGTACTATAGTCACAGTAAGTCCATTCACAACAATTCATTGTTTGTTATCTATTATAAAATACATTAGTCATATTTTGTTTAGAACAAGGCCAAGTTTTTTTCTCTAATCACAAATTAGAACTTAAATGTCTTTTCAGTGAGTCATAAACATGCCATATGGTTTCCTGATAATGGGAAATATCAGTCTAGCTCAGTTTTAAGTATCATATCTGCTTCCTGCTATCACAGAATTTGTCATTTCTATACTGTGAACAATGAGTAAAGAGAATTTATACTAGACTTTAAAAGTAGCTCTTTAAAAACAATATCCTTCCTTCCCCCCCCACCCCCCCACTTTCATGCCTTTAGGTGCTGCCTTGGGTCCTCTCTTAGCTGGGCTTATCTCCCCCTCTGGCTGGAACAATGTGTTTTACATGTTGATGGTAGCAGATGCCACTGCCTTATTGGTAAGTCCTACCTGTGTTTTTAATGATGCTAATCACTTTATTTATCCCTGTATAGCTAGCTCCTGTAGTTCAAGCTTCAAAAGAGACTTTCTGTTTCATCTTCTGCACAGATAAAATGTGTAGCTTTTTATCAGTAGAAACTGTGCTTTTCCTAATGCTTCAAGGCACATAGATAAGAGGTGACATTTTCATATGAAAAATAAATACTTTGGTAGCCTAGTCTGATCTAAACCAAGCTTCTGAAATTCCAGTGAGTAGTTTTAGACAGATCAAAAGTTAGCATGATATCTAATTCCTATTAAAATTACAATTTAATTCGGGAAATAATTATTAAGCACCTGCTATATGCAGAACTCCACTAAAGTCTTATATTCTTCATCATGTAACAGAGGTGACCTGGGGTTCTTAAAAGCTGTGGTATCAGAGGTCCCAGGGTTTATAAACCAAGATAGAAGAGCTATAAATACAGGTCCTGTCATCTAAGGACCAGCCTATTCACAGAGATTTGTTACTAGACTGACCACAGGATTCATTTATTTGACTATAGCAAATTCTGAAAGTTATGCTTCAGGAAAAGCTATAGGAAACATTGGGGGGCATTGATTAGAAAGATAATCAGAGGAGTCAGAACTGTATTTGACTCTCACCTGCCTTTTTTTTTTTTTAACATGTATCATCTTGGGTGAGTCACTCTCTGTACCTCTGTTTCTTCATTTATAGAATAAGGAAATTGTACTAAATCCCTTTTAAGGTTCCTTCTCTTCTGACTCTACTTCTTTAGTCCTATAATATATGTTCAAATAAACTCCCAAATTATAACAGACTGCAATTTGAGTCAGTGGATGGCTTCTTAACAATAACATTATACAAAGTGTCCCAAAAAACTTAATGAAGCTTTAAGTCTTTATAGCTTAAACTTGCACATATATTTTGGTGATCATTATGGATCTAGCTCCTTGTGTGAAGGACATATATGAAATATGTGAGTGAAAGCACGATGCTGTGAGCTAGAATAAAAATCAAGCTTCATAAGGCAGTTCCTGATTTCATGGAGCTTAAAAACTCATAAGCCATGACAACACTTAGGAATGTGAGGCAGCATGGATAGGACAAGCTAATGTTATAAAAATGACAATCCTACCCAAATTAGCTAACTTATCCAGTGCCATAACTATCAAACTACCAAGAAAGTTTTTTTATAGAATTGAAAAAATTATAACAAAGTTCCTTTGGAAGAACAAAAGGTCAAGCATATCAAGGGAACTAATGAAAAAAAAATGTGAAGGATGGGGGCCTACCAATACCAGATCTTAAACTGTACTATAAAGCCATGATTATCTAAAAAATATGGTGGGAGGATCAGTGGAATAGACTTGGGGTAAATGACTTTAGCAAGATAGTGTATGATAAACCCCAACATCTTAGCTTTTGGGACAAGAACCCACTATTTGACAAAAACTGCTGGGAAAATGGGAAAATAGAATGGGAGAGATTAGATTTAGAGATTAGAGATTAGCATCTCATATCTTATACCAAGAAAAATTCAGAATGGGCAATTGACTTAAATACAAAGAGGGAAATTATAAGTAAATTAGGTGAACCTGTCAGATCTATGGGAAAGGAAAGAATTTAAGACTAAGGCAATTTGGAACTATGCACAAAAGGCTTTAAAAGACTGCCTGCTCTTTGATCCAGCCATACTACTACTGGGTTTGTACCCTAAAGGGACAATAGGGAAAAATACTTGTACAAAAATATTCATAAGCCACGCTCTTTGTAATGACAAAAGACTTGAAAATGAGGGGTGTCCATTGATTGGCGAATGGCTGAACAAATTGTGGTATCTGATGGTGCTGGAATACTATTATGCTGAAAGGAATGAACTAGAGGAATTCCATGTGAACTGGAAAGACTTCCAAGAATTGATGCAGAGCTAAATGAGTTGAACCAGGAAAACATTATACACAAAGACTGATATACTGTGGTACAATCAAATGTAATAGACTTTTCTACTAGTAGCAATCCAGGACAATCTGGAGGAACTCCACATCCAGAGAAAGGTCTGTAGAAGCAGAAACACAGAAGAAAAACATGATTATCACATGGTTCAGTGGGGATATGATTGGGGATGTTGACTCTAATGCAAATATTAATGATATGGAAATGGGTTTTGAACAATGATACATGTAAAACCCAGTGGAACTTGCTCATTGACTCCGGGAGGGAGGAGAGAAGCAGGGAGGGAAAGAACATGAATCATGTAACCATGGAAAAATATTCTAAATTAATTAATCAACTAAAAATTAAAAAAAAAAAAGGAATGTGAGGCAAGCTTTAAAGTTTTGTGCAAGATGAAAAATCCATCATGACAGAAGTTGGGGCTGGGGGTGGGGCGGTCAGGGATAGTTTCATGAAGGAGATAGTATTTAAGTTGGGTTTTAAAGAATGAATAAAAATATAGCCGATGTAGAAGGGAGCAGGGAAGACATTCCAGGCTTAAGGAATTGTAAGAATAGAAGCAAAAGTCACGAAAGTATTTTAGGGAGTAGTAGCACAGAACAGAGTAGTTTAGTTTGAGTACATTGAGTGGTATAATAAGAAAAAAGCTTTGAAAAACAAAGTGATACTAGGTGATGGAAGACCAAACAAAAGTGTTTGAATTTTACTCAGTAAGCAATAAGGAGTTATTGAAATTTTTAAAGCAGAGTCAATACATATCATTCTGATGTCAGGATTCATCTGGTGAAGAAAGTTCTAAAACCTCAACTTTTGAACACATTACATTTGAAAATTAGTGACTGTTTGCATGAAGCATAATCATTTCCCAGGAATTGCTGTGTTTTCTTTCCCAGCCTTTGTCAATTCTTGTTTAGTCACTCATAAAGATGTGAAACTGTGTCTGGAGAATAATTTTCCAAGCAGGAAATGAGGAATTTGTTATGTACCAAGTTGTCAGACACTATCTAGGCAAAGAGATGAGGATTTTGCACTCTTTTACCCATTAAATGAGCTTTAAGGTCACTTCCAGCATTAAATCCTGTCATCCTTATCCTGGCATTTAAGACCCTCCATGACCTGGCACTGGCTTGCTTTTCAAGCCATAGTTATATATAACACAACTACGTTCTCTAGCTTCTTACATTCTATACTATGTTATTCTTGGACCACAGAACACTTACCCTATTTCCCCACCTTTGTCCTATTAGTCATTTCATTCTGTGTATTTGGAATACCTTGCCCACATCTAGCCCCTTCTCTGCTGTTGAAATCTTACCTACCCTTCAGGGATCACTTCCTGATCTCTCCCTTCCAATGAAGGTTCATGATGCTCTCTATACTCACCTCTCATATGTACTTACTCTTCTCTTTTTTTTATGATGATGTTTTAAAACTATCTATTATTATATAAAATCTCCCACTCAAGCCCTTTTTGAATTGATTAAGTTGTGGGGATAATCTGTGCTCTCCAGGGCTATGCTGGCTCTAGAAACCTTTTTCAAATGGAAGAGTTTTAGGTGTGAACCTCAGGATTGAATGAAGAGCAACCTAGCTAATAGTCTCATTGCCAAAAAGTTGGCCAACAAGTAAAGAATTGTTTTGTCCGAAGAAACTCCAGACAATTCTCAACCAAGGAATTAAAGGTTTACATTAGACATTGATTGTAGTAAACTCACTCATAGGAATGGAAGTATGCATATATATTTCTTATGTTTGAAACTCTAGTTACACAAAAGGTTCAGATACACACCAGGGGAATTTTGTAGCCATCTTTGTATATTGTGTCTACTCAAGGAACCTTTGGAAATATAGTCTACAATATAGACTGGCTCCATATTTGCAAGTAGTCACATACAAGGAAGAAAGACTTATCTTGTTTTGTTTTTAAGGAAGAAAACAATATATTTTTATATGAGATACCACTAATTCTAAATATACATATAAGTCTTTGGAGTGGCTTCCAAATCTGAATATGGGTGCTCTTTCCCCTAAAATCCTGACTTTGGTTGCAGTTACCAGCTAATAGAAGGAGAGACAGTGTGAGGAAACATTTTTATTTTCTCTAAATTCAGCCCATTTCTTTAGGCTCTCTCATCCCTATCATCCAGATAATGTCAGCTCCTAGAGAGAAGCAATGAACAGATAGCAAATGCTTAATCAGTTCTTTCTTGACTAGGATTTTTATTCTTTTGAGACAACTACAACATACTCTGGCCTCACTCTCCCTGAGCAAGGCCAGCTGCCTCTTTCTCTCAGGGTTCTATTAGCAGAGTGGTTCTGAAGTGTCTTTTTTAATATCTGTGGCTTTTTCCCCTAGCTTTTATAAAGGAATTTTTACTCTGAAGATGTCTCAAGAACTAAAGTAGAACTATTTCCCCAATAACACCTCTGGAGACATTCTTCCCTATCCCACGAAATGCTCTGAGGAGAGGGAGCTCAAATTTAGATAGATTCCTTTATAATGCAAGTCCCATTATGTTGGAAATCCTATCTCCTTTGAAACTAGCATTGTGAGCACTCACATGGGGGTTTATGTCATCCCATAAATTCTGGGTAATAATTGTGCAGAGATAATCAGATCTTTGAGGTAGAGGGAAAGTAGGGGATACAAGGCAGAGGAAATATCTCAATTACAATCCAGCAAAAGGAAACTCTTATTTTTGTGTATTATCTGATTACTAACAAATCTGGTTTTCTGAAGCAAGTCTTTTCAAGTCAAAAAAGAGTTGCTAATGTCCAAGTGAGAGAAGATGGATGAGAAAAAATTCATTTTAAATTTAATATTCAATTTATTAATGTCACTTATAGCAGTCGAACTGTATAGTATGTTCACAGTAGGTCTAGGAAATAAAAGATGAATGCATATAACAGAGAGATAATCTTTTTTTAAATTCTTTTTTTATTCTAAATTGTACAAATAAAACAAACATTTCCATATTCAAAGAAAAGGAAGATTGTGCATAGATGAAATCACAAATCTCTTATGTGTTTAGCTTATTTTTCTTCATATCTCCATAATAATTCCCAGCCTCTACCCAATCACAGAAGGTATCATCTGGGAAATAGACATGTTCATACAAATTAAGTCTTATGTCTTTGGCTTTCGGTTCACTCTTTGGAGATAACAGTCACAATTTATTCTTCCAATAGTAATTTGGTAGCTGTGTATAATCTCTTGGTTT
The DNA here is from genome assembly GCF_016433145.1 of Gracilinanus agilis. Taxonomy (NCBI): domain Eukaryota; kingdom Metazoa; phylum Chordata; class Mammalia; order Didelphimorphia; family Didelphidae; genus Gracilinanus; species Gracilinanus agilis. The sequence goes on along the minus strand of NC_058132.1, from coordinate 415,511,014 downwards.
TACTCATTTCACTCACTGTTCATTCCATCACAATCATATACCACAATTTGTTTAGCCATTCCTCAGTTGATGGGCATCCCCTCAATTTCCCATTCTTTGCCACCACAAAGAGAGCTGCTATAAATATTTTGAAACATATGTGTTCTTTTCCTTTTTCTCTGATCTCCTTGGGAAACAGATCCAGCAAAATATTGCTGGGTCTAAGGTTATATACACAGTTTTATAATTCTCTGGATGTAATTCCAAATTGCTCTCCAAAATGGTTGGATCAGTTCATAGCTCCACCAACATTGTATTATTAGCATCCCCATTTTCCCACATCCCCTCCAACATTTGTCATTTTGCCCTTTTGTCATTTTAGCCAGTCTAGTGGGTGTGAGATATCTCAGAATTGTTTTGTTTTGCATTTCACAGAGAGATAATCTTTATAGAGATGCTCTTGTGGCTGTTTCTAAATAAAATATTTGAAATTTACCATATTCAACAGTAAATCTTCATTGTTCTAGCCTTTCCTCCACTTGATAAATCTTGATTTCAATTTATTTAAATATCTTTGTTTTAATTTATTTTCCTACCTTGGGGTAACTTTTCTATTATTGGACTGATTTTATCTTAAAGTATTATCTTGATCAAAATGGTGTTAAAATTGGTGTTGCATTCATTCTAAAAATATTTTCCAAGGGATTTTGTCAGTTATTTACAAAACTTACTTAAGGATAATCTTGTTTGTTGAAGTAGCAGTTTTCACTCCAGCAAGTTATCACAAGGGTTAGTCACTATGATCAGGTGGGATTTATACCAGGAAGGCAAGGATGGTTTAATATAGGAAAACTATCCACATAATTGACCATATCAACAACCAAGCCAACAGAAATCACATGATTATCTCAATAGATGCAGAAAAAGCCTTTGACAAAATAGAACACCCATTCCTATTGAAAACACTGGAAAGTATAGGAATAGAAGGGCCTTTCCTAAAAATAATAGACTATATATTTAAAACCATCAGCAAGCCTCATCTGCAATGGGGGTAATTAGAAGCATTCCCAATAAGATCAGGAGTGAAGCAAGGATGCTCATTATCACCTCTATTATTTAACATTGTACTAGAAACTCTAGCAGTAGCAATTAGAGAAGAAAAAGGAATTCAGAGGATTAAAGTAGGCAGTGAAGAGACTAAACTCTTATTCTTTGCAGATGATATGATGATCTATTTAAAGAATCCTAGAGAATCAACTAAAAAGCTAGTGAAGTAATCAACAACTATAGCAAAGTTGCAGGATACAAAATAAACCTGCATAAATCATCAGCATTTCTTTCCAACACATCTCAGCAGCAAGAGTTAGAAAGAGAAATTCCATTGAAAATCACCCTAGACGATATAAAATATTTAAGAATCTATTTACCAAGACAAACACAGGAACTATATGAACACAACTACAAAACATTTTCCACACAATTAAAACTAGATAATTGGAAAAATTGCTCATGGGTAGGGCAAGCTAATATAATAAAAATGACAATCCTACCCAAATTAATTTACTTATTTAGTGTCATGCCTATCAAACTACCTAAAAACTTTTTTTTACTGAATTAGAACAAATTATAACAAAATTCATTTGAAGTAGCAGTTATCAAGGATCTTAAAAAATGTATCTGAGGAAGGAGTTTCTAACTGGGGATCAAAAATCTTTAAGTAGAATACCTATTTAAATGATAAAGATCTTGCAAATGTCCTCACTTCTGTAAAGATTCAGAATGTCTTTTTTATCTTTTTTTGTTTTGGCTTGTTTTTTGGCCTGGATTAATAATCTTTTTATTTCGACACAGTTCTTACTGCGCCTCATACAGAAGGAACTGTGCTGCACAGGATCCATGCCTGGAGAACAGCGTCAGTAAGTTCAGAATCCATTATCTTTTCCATTAATATAATCAAATAGAGGGGCAGCTGGTTAGCTCAGTGGATTGAGAGTCAGACCTAGAGACAGGAGGTCCTAGGTTCAAACCCAGCCTCAGCCACTTCCCAGCTGTGTGACCCTAGGCAAGTCACTTGACCCCCATTGCCCACCCTTACCACTCCTCAAACTAGGAGCCAATACACAGAAATTAAGGGTTTAAAAAAATAATAATAATAAATATAATCAAGTAGAGAATTGAAAACAGTTTTCTAGCTTATTTTCCTTAGAGTCATCACCTTTCCTTAAAAAAAAAAGTCTTCTCTGAAGCTCCTTTATAATTTCAACCCCTTCTTTTTGAATAAAATGCCCACTATAAATATGATTTTGCTTGACTATATCTTTGAAAATTAATCAAATATTCCCTGGGGAAAATTGCTTGCTTTTTTTCCATTCTCTTTAGGCTGAAATTGTTCGATAAAAATGGTAGCTTTCAAAGCTCCATTTCCCAACTGCCCACTACAATGCTTCGGAATTTGGGGAAAGTGCTATTGAATGAACACACCTTTTAGGAGAGAGTATTAAGAGGGAAAGAGATGCTCTCTACTGTTATACCACTTGTATATAAAGTTGAAAATATATTTGATATAAAAATATCATGATTTAAAATAATTGAATACAAACCTTTTATTTAGTAATTACTATGGGCCCAATATTATGCTAAACATTGGCAAAAGTGAAGCAGTTCCTACACTTAGGAAGCTTACATTCTAACGGGGGAGACATCATATACAAGTCAGTAGTACCCCAGAAAGGAATTTATGGTCAGGACAGTTACAAGCACAGTGAGTGCTCTATTGAGTAGTCCATTAATATACTCATTAGTTGACTTCTTACTGTTTAATCCTTTCTCATGTTATCACTTTTTTGCAGATTTAAAGAACATTAGCCATATCAGACACAATTGGGAAAGAATCTGTACTCATCTCCAAAAATAATTGTTCAAAACACAGTACAAAGCAAACAATTCCATGTTGAAAATCTTGCTTTCCTCATGCATTTTGCACAGATACCTGGAAGAGATACAAAAGCAAATGTGATATCTGTTTTCTTTAAGCACATACAGAACCTCAAGATTGTAGTTCTTGGAGAAGTAAAAGCTGCTGAAAACTTTGGATTGACTACTTTAGCTAAGGGCACAAGGAAAGGATACCAAGTGCCTGGCAGATTCATTTTCATCAAATTATTTGAACAAACTTGAGAAAAGAATATAGAACTGATATGGAACTGAAATGAAGAGCGAGCCATTCTCAGGTTTCTAAGTGATGGAATATGGCAGTAATTTGAATATGCTGAAAAGAATGTCAATAATAAGCATCTATTTATTCTTTAATAAGAAATGATGTTTTTCAGAAATATATCCACAAACTAGCAAAGAAGCCATTGATATAAAATAATTTAACTCAAGTTTGAAACAAGCATTTGATTCACTCAAGCTTCAATCAAAAATAGGTCATGCCAATCCCAATAAAGGAATTCCCCAACTTTTCTATATATGCTGTCCTATATCAAATGGATATGACAGATTAGTATAGAACAATGAAATAGCCTGAACCAGTTAGCTGGGATGAAATGAAAATGGTTAGTTGAGTCATATCAGAGAGTACCAGTCAAGCAACAGAGATGTTTCTGAAAGGTTTATATTTATTAGAAGCACTCCAGAATGTGGTTGAGGAAGACATCTTGTAAAATGTCTACACTTCAGTTAAAATTGCACCTGGGTCATAGTACTTAGAGCCAAATTCTACACAAGGATGAGCAAAATGGAAAAAGAAAATTCATAGATTTGATATTTAGGAAGGGCAGTTTATTCACATGCCATAGTATGGATAAGGTCTCTTTATAATTGCATTGACCATTTTTCCTCTTCATTCTAATAAAATGATAGAGATTGTTTTTAGATGTACAGTAACACAATAGATTTTTAAAATGTGTATTGAGTTAAGTTCAGGTTAAATAAAATTAAATGACATTTTGTTATTTATTAAAACAAACAAATTTGTTTCTGAGTTTTAATGCTTGGTTGGTTTGGCAAAATACTCATTTAACCCCCTTTAAATAAAAAAATTTAAATCAAACCAAAATAGCAAGAAATTATGTTCATGTTGGCCTTATGATTTTCTTTTTTCATCATATCTAAAGGGGAGAATGGGCTTGGTTTTATCCAGATTAAGGGCATCTCTTATCATGTTCAAATTGAAATCACAGATGGTTTCCAATTAAAACAGCATATATTCTTCTGGATAAATAGGATCCTAATTTTTTTTTTTTACTAAAGGAAAAAAAAGCAGTGTAGGCTACACCAAACATCTGCTTAAACTGTCTGGATTTCAGAAAACTATGCTGTTTAAATTTAAGTAAAGCATCAGCATGTAGCAGACTTGTAATAAAGAATGTGAGACAGGGAACATGTGTAGCAATAACAATGAGCTCCTAGTGTTCTTGCATAGAGACAAAAAGAATCTTGGGTTGGATCTCCCACCTGTAATATGCCCACACACATTTTTTGAAAGTATTCATGTAAAAAGAATCTTGGACTGTAATGTGCCCAAATACACTTCAGAAAGTATAATGCTAATAGTCCTAAGAATAACAATCATAAATACATAACCTCATTCTCCAGGACTGATGAGGAATTGAGTCTGCTGCTAGAAATCCTTCCAGGGCCAGAGGCAAAATGGAAAGCATCACCATCCCCAGCAATCCAATTGTCAAAAAGCTTTGATGGCAAGCTGTAGCATCAGGGCCTTAGTCTAAATGGCAAAAAGAGTCAGTAGCTTTATTTTAGGCTTTTCTCTCTGGGGCTCATTCTTTAATGTTTTTCATAAGAGTTAATGTTGATAATACACACTTCTCTCGGCATCTCCTTTCCCCATTCTCACCTCAATTCCTGTTTAAGGGTAGGTCTAATTGTCTCAGATCTTTTCAAAGGCAAAATCTCTCCCCAAATTTGTGCCTCTCCAAATAAAACACACTAGCTAATCAGAATTTGGTAGCCACCAGTTTTGGTTTTCTTTTCTGCAACTAGAATAAGCAATTGGAAAACTGTTGGGAATACCAAGGGCTGTAGGTGGTAGGGAACAGGATAAGTTCTCCCCTCCCTTCTTATGAACTCGGCTCCTCCCTAGAAGGGAAGAGCATCAGAAAGTAGATATTTGAACATTTTACAGAAGGCTGCTTGCCCGCCAGGAGTGGGGGAGGAGAAAGAAAAATGTCAAGAGATTATGTGTGATTCACCAGCCCACTCCACCATTAGCTGTTTCTACTGTTGCTGCTTACAGCTCTCAACTGAAATTATTTCCAACAGCAACCTACACAGCTTGGGGAGGGGGAGTGACAAAGCACCTAGGGAGCCAGGCCAAACATTGTGACTCCACATGGCTTGACCAAGATGAATTCTCCCTGTCATTCTTCCCCAAAAATCCAAATCCTGTGTACTCTGGGTGAAAGTTGCTTCTAGTGTCCAAATTCTTCTTGGCAACTCTCCCAGGTTGGCAAACCTGTACTACATTAATAATTTTTTTAAACAATGTCAGTCACTTAAAAATATTATGCAAAACACATACACGCAAAGAAAACAAACCATCAGCTCATAAACTAAGAGAGAAAGCTAGAGCTCTTTGCTCAGGTTTGTGACCACAGTCATGGATTACACTGGTAAACTGTGCTCAACTGAATGAGTCCTTTATCAAGGATGAATCCCTTTGGACCTTGGACCCTTCTTTTTCAATAGGTGAGTAAATCTTTTGTTAAATATTTAATTTCTTTATTTTTTCTGCACCTAAAGTGCCAGGGGACTGGTATGAAGTGACATGAGGTGTGAATCACTTTGATGAAGTCAAGAAAGAAATAACTTGAATAGGTTTTTTTTTTTTTATAATTTTCTTTTTATTTTAAACCCTTAACTTCTGTGTAGTGACTTATAGGTGGAAGATTGGTAAGGGTAGGCAATGGGGGTCAAGTGACTTGCCCAGGGTCACACAGCTGGGAAGTGTCTGAGGCCAGATTTGAACCTAGGACCTCCCGTCTCTAGGCCTGGCTCTCAATCCACTGAGCTACCCAGCTGCCCCATTGAATAGATTTTTTAACATGGGTCTGAGGATTTTTTAAAAAGTGTTTTAATAATTTTATATCATATACAAAATATTTAATAAGTATTTTAATAACAGATTTTCAAAAATATTTTAAAGCTTATTAATTTAAAAATATTCTGAAGAGTCCATAGGCTTCAGTAGATTGTCAGAGGGGTCCATGACACAAAATGTTAAAAATTCCCGGACTCTTCTGATTAGTCAATCAAATGAGATCATCATAATTTGGGGAGCTTTAAATATGGAGGAATTTGGTCAGTTATTTAGTCCAGTAGCAAAATAGTCAAACAGTGGAAGAAACCAGGCTCAAGAATGAACATTGGAGAAAGTGCTATACATCATTTTGGTTTTTTCAACTTAATTAATCTTAACAAATTGGCTCCAAATATGCAAGTGTTCATATCCAGAGGTATTACCAATTTAGAAAATAGAAGGACACGGGACTCACCTACTTAGGTCAACCTTAACCGATGGTCCACCAGTACAATAAGCCCAGTAGATTACATTGCTTGGTTCCCAAGAACCAAACAGGAAAATGTTAACAATAATAACTATAATTGACATAGAATTTCAAAATGCTTTATACATTGTTTCATTACCCATTTTGTTATTATTATATAATGAGTACAAGCACCATGCTTGACTCTAAAACTTCCTTAAGTAACTTGACTCCTAATGAACAATACTGTAAAATAATTAGCAAGAGAACAGGGTTGGTTTTTTAAAATTCATATAAGGAAATGTTCCCAAGTGTGCAGAGGGGCAGTGAGGAGTATATTCAGAAGTAAATGTTATGTAAAAGCAAAAGGACAATATACCAGAGTTTTTTTAAAGGAAATTGTGCAAGAAGTTTGAACCCCTTTTGAGAAAGTCAAGAAATAATAGGATTAATGGTTGCAAGGCAGCTGCTTTTATACAACTGGAAAAAAAAATAAAACCTAACAGCTGTGTCAGAGACTGGATCATTTTCCAGTGGTTACAAACTCCCTTCCCCTTTTTACTTTTCTAATTCCATCAATACTGAATTCCCAACTAAGAACACAGCTACCTGATCTCTCATCCCCAATCATTTCAATTATAACCTTCCAATTTCCCAGCCTGGTTTTATGTATCCCTGCCACTGTTTTCCCTAGGATCACTATTTCATAATTAACAAGATGGACTTCAGTGTCATCCCCAACCATTGTCAAATCTTGTTCCTAGATCTACTTCCTTCATATAGATTTCCTACTCTCCACTCATATGGACCCTCAAGCTTCCTCCCACTCCAGTCCTCCATGTTGTGACCAATGTAATTTTCCTAAAGTATAGCTCCAACCATGCTATTCCCCTCCTCACTAAGTTACACTGTTACCTATATGATCAAATAAAAACTTTGACACTTAATATTCTTTACAGCTTGGCATTATCCCACTTTTCCAATCCATTGCTCCTCCTTCTATCCTCTACGATCCAATTATACTTAGCAATTTGCTTTTACACACAACATGGCATCTCCATGGTTTTACATTGTCTGTCCTCTGTGTCTGGAAGGTTCTTCCCTCCTCAACTCTGTCAAATGGATCCCTTGATTTCCTTTAAGATTCAGTTTAAGCACTGACTTCTACATGTTATTCAGTCTTTTCTTTTAGTCATTTTCAATTCTCCATGACGCCATTTGGGGTTTTCTTGGCAAAAGAAACCTGGTATGGTTTGCCATTTTTCTCCACCTCTTCCTCTTTGAGGAAAGTGAAGCAAACAGAATTATGTGACTTGCTCAGGGTCACATAGCTAGTAAAATCTGAGATCAGATTTGAAGTCAGGAAGATGAGTGTTCCTGATTCCAAGTCCCGTGCTCTATTTGCTAAACCATCTAGCTGTCTTTTCCTTTTTTTCTCTCAGCTGCCAGCAACACCTGATTTATATATTTTACATACAAATATGTTTTGTGAATGTAATAATACTTTGAGGGTCTCCTTGTGGGTGGATAGGAATTCCCCAATGTATGTTTTCTTAAGCCCCTAAAGACCCAGGAGACTGACTGAAAAGTTGGCCCTTATTACAGAATAAATGGGGAAGAGTTCTCCCAAGAAAAATGAGAGTTAGTAGAGATGAAACAAGGACCAGAGAGACTGGTGTGAGCAGTTGAGGGGGCGGAGGTCCCAAATGAGAAATTGTCACTGTGCTAAAGCTACCATTAAGAGAATTAGCAGGAAAGAGCAAAGCTAAGCCCCAAAACCAAACAGTCTGGAAGACATAAGGAACAGAAATAAAGCTATTGGAATAATTCATGTTGCTAAGAATAATTTTGGTAAATATACATACCTGCCTTTTTTTTTCACTCCCACTTTCATTCTCTTTCTTGAGAGAAATGAGCTTGTTTTTTGATCACTACTGCTCAGAAGTTTGTTTTGCTTTGTTTTAGGACTTCTCTGAGATTAAAAAACTGGTTAATCTTTATAGTACTGATATCTATGTGTATATGTCTGACCTTGTGCCATAATAACCAGGGAGAAGTAGTAAAGTATCTAGAAAAGACTCTTGGTTTTTTTTGTTTGTTTGTTTGTTTTTTAAAATATAACTGATGGAACCTTTCCTGAAAAAAATCTTATCGTAGGGCTATAGAAAAGAGATTTATTAACGATTTATGTTTTTCTAGTCTCCCAAAGGCGGGGAAAGAAAACATGGCTCCAGACCAATCCTAAACAAAATGAACTGAGCAGTGTTAGTGAGGAAAGATTGGAGAGTTGAAAGTTGGCCTTTTGGAGGTGATCACCTCATCTATTTTGCCTTCCTCATTGTTTCCTAGATTTAAAAGGAAAATCTTTCTTCTAATTAGCAGGACCAAAAACATAATTAGTAAAAAAAATTCGCTCTCAAGAGGAGATAAGAAGGAGAACCTGGAGAAGAGTGACTGCCCACATCAGGGTGGAGCCCAGCAAGAAGTTACTGCTCACTAGCAATATTAATCTTTAATCCAACAAACCTAAGCTTTGTTCCCAGAACTTTGTACAGTGGCTGCCCCAAAAGTCAAAATAAATGCTCATCCAGGTGCTCTTGCCTTCATCCTACTATCCTGCCTTCCAGTATATTTCTGTGGATAGAAGGTAGGTCCAGCCTCTCTTTTTTACCTTTTGACTTCATTCCTGTAGACTTAGAAGGATACAGTTGATAGTCATTCGAGTTAAATGAGCCAATTGTGACAGGAGCCTAAGAAAAAAGTAATGGGGTCCTGAGCTAGGTGACAATGGGACCACTACAAGGAGTATTATGGGTCATAATACATGTTATTGTGCTTACCTGTTCACATGTAGCATTCTCTCCACTCCCCAGAGGAATATAAGCTCCTTAAGGACAGAACAAACTTCTTTGAAACCCAACACCTAGTACAGCACCCCCTACATAGGACATCCTTAAGAAATATTTGTTGGGGGGACAGCTAGGTAGCACAGTGAATAGAGTGCCAGGCATGGAATTAAGAGGACCTGGGTTCAAATCTGACCCGATACTTCCTAGCTATGTGACTGGAACAAGTAACTTAACTCTGTTTGCATCGTCCTTGCCCTTCCGTCTTAGAGTTGTTACTGGGACAGAAGCCCAGGGTTTAAAAAAAAAAAAGAAATAATTGTTAGATTGGAAGGGAAGGGACAATAAAAAAAGGAGAGAGTTGTCAACATTCATTCAACATTCACTTATTAAGCTCCTACTATATGCCTGGGACTATAGTAGGTGCTAGGAAATTTAAATAAAAATCCCCTCAAAAACAGAAACAGAACACCCGCAGCTTTCAAGAGCTCACATCCTATTGATGGAAACAAAAAATATGTAGGCATATGAGTACATACAAAGTAAATACCATACAAGGTAATTTCAGGATAAGAACTAATAAAAATTGGAGGATCAAGAAGGGTTTTATGTAGGAGTTGGCGTATGAGCTGAACTTGGACGGAAGCAAGGTATGCTAAGTGATGGAGGTTATTCCAAACTTGGGCAAAGGCACAGATACAAGAGACACAATGTTCTATAGAAGGAACAGGGCATAAGGTTTTTAATATAGAGTAAGTGAAAGAGGCAGCTGGATGGCACAGTGAAAAGAAACCCAGGCCTGGAATCAGGAAGACTCCTTCCTAAATTCAAATCTGGTCTTAGACACTCATCAGCTGTATGACCCTAGACAAGTCACTTAACCTTATTTGCTTCAGTTTCCTCATCTATAAAATGAGCTGGAGAAAGAAATGGCAAACCACACAAGTGGTTTGTCTTTGCCAAGAAAACCCTAAATGTCATGAAGAACTGGATATGACCGAAAACAACTGAACAGCATATTTACCTTCAAATATTTTTGTAAGACTTGTGGAAAATAACACTAGTAAGTCTCTGCTTTTGTCCCTGTGTCTTTAGCCCCTAGTTCTGCCTTCCTGGGTAAATATAAATCTTTCATCTCTAAAGAAGAAAAAATCTGCTTCTCCTTACTTCTAGCTACACAGACAGCCTGGGGCTTTTCTTGGTCAACAACTTTATCACAGGTTAATGATTTAAAACAAGATGTGTACATTTGGAAAAAGAACAAAATTTCCAAACTTCAGTTGCCTTTCAAACAATCTAGTAAGGTAAAATGGAAGCAGGGAGTGAGAGAGTAAATGATACAAATAAATATCTGGCTTACAAGAGAAAGGGAGGAGACAGTCACCCTCACTTTGGTCAGCAATGCAGATTCAGCAAAATCGTGCTCAGAATGTTTCCATCATTTTTGTTCTGGATCACTGTTTCATTCATGCTGCTCCAACCTTTCAGCAACTCTGATGGCTTTCTCCTCCTCCTTCTAGGACAATATCAGGAATAGAACAAGAACTGGTAATACCTGAGAAGCTGATTTTAGATCAAAAGTTTTATCACCATCAGGAAGATAATGGATGTATGGGAAAAGAAGGCAGCAATTATTTCCAATAGCCATAACAATGGCACCTCCAACACTGAAGCTACTTGTATCAGCAGATGACATTTATATAGTACCATAAAATTTACAAAGCACTTTCTTCACAATATCCCTGGGAAGGCAGATAATGTAATTCTTATTATTCTCATTTTACAAATGATGAAGCTAAAGCCTATTTAGTTTAAATGACTTATCCATAGTATTACAATAAATAAATTCCAGAAGTATAGTTTGAACCCAAGTCCTCCTGAGTTCAAGTCCAAGTACATTTTGAAGATTTTTTTTGGGTATATTTTCATGTTGTATAATTGTTGAATTTCATGTTGTATGAAACATGAAACAATAAATATGTCAGGACCCCAAACATTTCTCTAGTCTGTTTCATTTCTATACCCGATGCTATGGGTGTCTGCACTCTGGAGCTTCTTAAATGATACATGAATCTGACTGGCATGGCTGTGTTCTATCTTGAGATGCCCTAGGCATGATGCTTCTTCACTTCCTACTTACTCTCCAATCTGCTTCACTTCCACACCAGCTGCCTTGACCCAACTTATATTCTCCCACTTGGTACCCTCAGTTCTCCTGTATCTTTTGTCTTCCCTGTAAGTTCCTTAAGAATAGGATCCATTTTGTTTTCTTTATTTTGTATTCTCCATCCTTAAGTATCTGACTTAGAAAGCATTTAATAAATGCTCATTTTTTATCTCTCTCTCTCTCTCTCTCTCTCATCTAGCAGATTTTTCTGCACTTCTTGTTGACTTTCCATCCAAATACCTTACCTAAACTTGATTGGAAAGCAACATAGTCCACTAAATCTCTAACTTTTGCTTCTCTTACTCCTCTGAAAGTCATGCCTAAGAAATTATTTGCTCCACATGATGACAGTCTCTTGTTCTTTTACATGAGTTTTCTGACTTTTCAGTATAGTTTATTTTTTAATTCACTTTCTTTGATTTTCAGCAGTAAATTTTCTTCCTTCTACCTCCTCCTTCCTCTCCTCCATGCACTGGGAAAGCAAGAAAAACAAAGCCAGTGACAAATATGTATAGTCAAGCATAATTAATTCCTATATTAGCCAAGTTTAAAAAAATAACTTCAATCTGCATCCTGAGTCTTCCATCACTCTACAAGGAGGTGGGTGACATATTTCCTCATTGAATCCTCTGAAAATGTGATTGACCATTGATCTGAACTCTGTGGTTCAGAGTTCTTAAATCTTTCAGTTATTTATCTTTAAAATATTGTTTTTGTTGTATAAATTATTCTCCTGGTTCTGCTAACTTCATTTTATATCAGTTCATACAAATCTTTTCTGGATTTTTCAGAAACTATCCTCTTCATTATTTTTAAAGAACAATAGTATTCCTTCTCTCTGATGTGACATAATCCAAATCATGGATAAGATGATTGGTTCTCCTCGATCTTATCCTAGGACCACCTAGGTTCTTGTACTGATCTCTTCAAATTGGGTCCCCTTTGATCTTTCTGAATTAGAGTTTTGGATCTTCAGAATCTTTTCTATTTAAAAGAGAAAAATTGTAAAGGCAGAATTTATGGCCCACCCAACATAAATAATTGACAGAATAGAACTTGAATCCACAATGTTGCTTCACCAAGGAAAAGAAAAAGAACTAAGTGGAAATTGAAATACACAGAAGTGAAGATCAGTCTGGAAGAAAAGCAAAAAAGAAATAATGTTACATGAAAAAATAAGTTTTCTAAAAAGAACCTCTAAAGAATATACATGTTTTTCAAAATCACATAGAACTTTTTTTTTATTAATATTCATTTTTAACATGGTTACATGATTCATGCTCCTCCTTTCCCCTTCAACCCCCC
>NC_058132.1:415492562-415493278 GCF_016433145.1 Gracilinanus agilis | reverse complement strand
TTGTGAATGTACCATGTGCAGCTGAAAAGAAGGTGTATTCCTTTTTGTCCCTATTTATTTTTCTCCACATATCAATTAAATCTAATTTTTCTAGGACTTCATTCACCTCTCTTACCTCTTTCTTATTTATTTTTCGGTTTGATTTATCTAGATCTGACAGAGGAATATTTAGATCTCCCACTAGTATGGTTTTACTATCTATTTCCTTCTTGAGCTCTGCCAGTTTCTCCTTTATGAATTTGGGTGCTATGCCACTTGGTGCATATATATTGAGCAGTGTTATTTCCTCATTGTTTATACTGCCTTTAATCAGGATGTAATGACCTTCCCTGTCTTTTTTAATCATATCTATTTTTACTTTGGCTTTGTCAGAAATCATAATAGCCACTCCTGCCTTCTTTTTCTCATTTGATGCCCAAAAGATTTTGCTCAAACCCTGAACCTTAAACTTGTGTATGTCCACCCGCCTCATATGTGTTTCTTGTAGACAACATATGGTGGGATTTTGGTTTCTAATCCACTCTGCTATTTGCTTACGTTTTATGAGAGAGTTCATCCCATTCACATTCAGAGTTATAATCATCAGTTGTGCATTTGCTGACATTTTCAAATCCTCCCCCAATTCTACCCCTTCTCCTTAAGCTATTTCCTTAAAAACCAGCGGTTTGCTATTAAGACCCTGTCCCTTATCCCCTCCCTTGATTGACTTCCCTTTC
>NC_058132.1:415491151-415492464 GCF_016433145.1 Gracilinanus agilis | reverse complement strand
CCCCCCTCCCCACTCCCCTGCTCCCCTTGGTTTATCCCTTCTAACTTTCTCAGAAGGGTTAGATAAGAGTTTTATTTCCCAATGGATAGTTTAACTACTCTTCCCTCTCCGGGTTGATTACACTAAGAGTAAGGTTTGATTATTACCTCTTAATGCTCTCTTCCTCTCCTTCTTATAATAGTATTTGTCCCCTCTCCCTTCCATGCCCTCTTTGTGTGTAATAGAATATTCTATTTTCTTATTCGCTCAAGTTTCTCTAGGTATCCCCTGCTATTTACCCCCTCTTTCCCATCCCCCATGCCATCTTAGATTAGTGTTCCACCCTCACCCTGTAAATTATTCTTCTGATTACTATAATAGTGAATATTATAATAGTGAATAGAGTTCACTACAGAGAATTAAACATAACATTTCTCTACATAGGAATACAGATAATTAGATCTCACTGAGGCCCTTAAAAAGGCAAATTTAAAAATTATAAGTTTTCTTTCTTTCCCCTCTGTAACTTATTTACCTTTTCAGGTTTCTCTCGATTTTTGTGGTTCAATATCAAACTTTCCATTTAGCCCTGGTCTTTTCTGTGCAAATACCTGGAATTCTTCAATTTTGTTGAATGCCCATACTTTCCCTTGGAAATATATAGTCAATTTTGATGGGTAGTTGATCCATGGTTGCAGGCCCAGCTCTCTTGCCTTTCTGAATATTGTATTCCAAGCCTTACGGTCTTTTAGCGTGGAGTCTGCCAGATCCTGTGTGATCCTGAGTGGTGCTCCTTGATATTTGAATTGTCTCTTTCTGGCTTCTTGTAAGATTTTTTCTTTTGCTTGAAAGCTTTTGAATTTGGCAATAATATTTCTAACCGATTTCTTCTCTGGGTCGAATATGGTGGGTGTTCTATGGATCCTTTCGATGTCTATATTGCCCTCTTGTTGTAGGACTTCAGGGCAATTTTGCTGAATAATTTCTTTTAGTACGGAGTCCAGGTTTCTACTAATTTCTGGGTTTTCTGGAAGACCAATTATTCTCAAATTGTCTCTTCTAGACCGGTTTTCTTGGTCTGTCACTCTCTCATTGAGATATTTCATGTTTCCTTCTATTTTTTCAGTCTTTTGACTTTGTTTTATTTGTTCTTGTTGTCTTGAGAGATCATTGGTTTCTAATTGCTCGACTCTAGCCTTTAGGGACTGGTTATCGGCTATAATCTTTTGGTTTTCGGCTATAATCTTTTGGTATTCCTTTTCAATCTTGTCATTTCTGGTGTTCAATTTGCTTATCAGTTCATTTGATTTCTGAGCCTCACTTTCCAATTGCAA
>NC_058132.1:415404316-415491054 GCF_016433145.1 Gracilinanus agilis | reverse complement strand
AATTTGCTTATCAGTTCATTTGATTTCTGAGCCTCACTTTCCAATTGCAAGATTCTACCTTTTAAACTGTTATTTTCTTGCCAGATCTCTTCCATTTTCCTCAGAATCTCAGTTTCGAACTCTTCCATAGCTTGTGAGGAGTTTTCCTTATTTGAGGAGGGTCCGGATGCTTGTTTGTTCTCCTCCTCTGTTTGCTCGGTTGTCTGGATTTTCTCTGTGTAAAAGCTGTCGAGTGTTAAAGACTTCTTCTTTTTGTTATTATTCTTTCTCTTCTGAACCTCCTGATGCTGAGTAGCCATCATTAGCCCAGCAGCTTCTCAGCTTCTCAGCTTTATCCTCGGGCTCAGTGTCTGTTCCCAATCTATTGGCTCCTGAGGTCTGAATTCTGGTTTTTTCCAAGGTCAAGCCCCCTGGTGGGCCCTCTTGCTTGATCCTCTGCTGGAGGTTTCTTTACAAGTCTCAGGGCGCTGTTTCCACAGTCGTATACCGGTCTGCACTGGTTCCCCACTTAGGCTTAGTTCTGCCTCCACCCACGCCTCTACTCAGCCGGCTCTCTGCGCCCAGAGTCCTGCTCCGGCGCGCGCGCTCAGATTTCGCGTGCTTTTTTTGACTTAATGGGGTCCTAAGTCTTGCTGCTGTCAGGAACAGGTCCCGGAGCTGCTGATGACTCGATGGGTGCCCCAAACTTGCTCTATTTCTTTTTAGCTGGGTTCGGAGCTATAGGTGAGTGTGGAGGGGGTGGGGGTGGGGCGGTTGCTCAGCTCGCGATTGAGAGAGTGAGAGCCCTTTTTAGCTTGGAAATGTCTCGATTCCACGTACCTTCCACGCTGTGCCCTGTTGTGGGGTTCCTCCGTTCGTCTGGACTTGTTTTTATGTCCCCTTGAGGAGTTTTGTATGTTTCGGTCAGGAGAGGTTAAGAGCTGCTTCTTACTCTGCCGCCATCTTAACCCGGAAGCCCATAGAACTTTTTTTAAAAAATTGACCATAGATGTGGCACATAGGTAGCTCAATGGACAGACAACCAGGCCTAGAGATAGGAGGTCCTAGGTTCAAATTTGGCCTCAGATATTTCCTAGTTTTGTGACCCTGGGAAAGTCACTTAATCTCCCATTGCCAAGCCCTTACCACTCTTCTTCTCTGTAACCAATAATAAGTATTGATTCTAAGTAGAAGATATGGGTTAAAAAAAACTGACCACAGGAAAATAAGTATTACAAACAAATATAAGTAAAAATATCCAACACATTCTTTGCAGATAATAATAAAAATAAGTTCAGAGGATGAAAACTAAAGACAGAAACCTAAATGGAGATACAATAATGAAATTCTAATAAGGGGGAAGGAAGGTTGATGAGAGTGGGAGAGAAGAAAATTCAAGTCTCTCATCTCTACATTTTCTTAAAGTCTCTTGAGTCTCTTCTCCTCCCTTCCCACCCGACTCACCTCACTCCCAATAGAACTTCACCCTCTATTGCCTGGAATATGTTCTCTTGTGTATACTTTCCTTACTTGTTTAGCTATCAACAAATAATGGGCTTCTTTGCAGCTTACTATGTTTATTCATTTTGGAACTGATATTTTTGTGGGAAAGGGGTCAAAGCTTAGATATAAAATTGGACTTCTCTTTTCCCCAGTTAATCAAAAGTGATCAGAAGTTAGCATGAACCTTAAAACCACACACCTTAGACTACTAATTAAGGAAACAAATAAATATATCTCTGAGGAGGGCAGAGAGGCCAAGCTTTTGGCTCTAATATCCTGCTTTTCCTCTTGGCAAGAAATTCTCTGCATTGAAGAAAGATTCAAAGAGACTAGAGATGTCTATTCTGCCTCTCTTCAAACTATACAGTGACACTCCCATGTTAAAAGTGGGGATGAGATTTCACTACAAAAGTGATAAAATGATATAACAAAACTTCTGAGATGCATCTAATGCAACAACTAGGGAAAAATAATATCCCAATAATAAAAAAAATTATGCAACGTACACTTGTATCATCTCTAGTTATACTGAAGATCATTTGGTTGGTGAAAGGAGGACTGTTCCTATTGCCTATGAGCTTTTGGGTAACTTTCTGTGTAGTTCTGAGGTGGAAGATGTGACTTACTATTGTTTCTCATTGCACTGTTTGTTCATTATTCAGTATGATGCAAACATCAGGGTTTTACTGGATTTGGTGTGAGAGAGCTAGACAGCTGACTTCCATTTCTGGCAGTATCTTGGCAGGAAGTCTAGCTTGGCTATCCCTTCAGCCAGAATTTCTCTGAGCTATGCTATTTTATATACAGGTCTCATAGACATTCTTTCTACACCAAGGGTCTCTCTCTGCTAGCGGAATAATTTTTTAAATACTCTCACTCCAATGTGATTTAGTAGGAGTCCATAGCCTTTTATTTCCTTTCTCCAACAAAACTGGGGAAATATGCCTTCCATTAGCATCAGTACATCCTAACTGAGTCTTGGAGTTCAGAGAGATACTTCCATTCACCAGACACTTGGTTCCTGCCAAACCATGTAGTAGTTCTTGGAACTCTCCCAAAGTCATCAAGAAAAACTAGAGCTATCTCTTCTTGGTACAGGAACCAGTGGAAAAGGGACTTTAATAGAGGAGAAAGATCATTTCTGTATTTTTAGCTTGAAGTTTCATGGTTAGTTTGATATATTTATAGGACATGGAGTTAGAAATTTTTATCAATCCAAATCCATTGTTTTTTCAATCAACAGAATAATAGAATTCATTTCCAGGTATTCAGACTGTCCTTCTCCTCCCCACACCAGAAAAGGCATCACCCAGCAAATAGTTATGTATATAGAGATTATGTCTTTTGTGTTTCCACTTCTCAGTTTTCTCTGGCGGTGAACATTCACAAGTTATTCTTCAAATATTAAATCTGTAGCTATATATAACATTCTCTTTTCATTTCACTTTTCATTATCTTGTGTAGTTCTTTCCAACTTTTTAAAAAGTTAATATGCTCAGTGTTTCTTATAGCACAGTAGTATTCCATCACAATCACATACCACAATTTTTATAGTCATTCCCCTGTTGATGGAATTCCCCTCAATTTCCAGTTCTTTGTTACCAAAGAGAGGTACTAAAATATTTTGGAACGTATTAAGTTATTTTGTTTTTCTTCAGTTCTCCTTGAGAAATAGATCCAGCAATGGTATTACTAAGTCTAAGCTTATACTCAGTTTTATAGCTTTCTGGGCATAATTCCAAATTACTCTCCAAAATGCTTAGATCAGTTCGCAGTTCCATCAACAGTGTATTAGTATCCCCACTTTTCCATAATGCCTCCATAAAGAACTCTTCATAAAGATTAGTTCTATAGATAAAAATTTAATAAACATTTGCACACAGGTGATAACTGAAATCATTAAAGTAAATTAAGTCATTAAGTAGGGCAGTGCCGAAAGATAAGGAAAGATGGACGAAAACCTAAGATAGTGTCCATATTAAGGAGGCTGGGAAAGTAAAAGGACATAGGAGGCAAAATCCCTTATTTTTCACAATTAAAGCCCTGGCTATAGTTCCCATGGACTGGCATGAACAGAATGCCATGAAGGGTGTTGGTTTGGTTTTTTTTCCTACTAAGTGAGGAAATGGTTTTCTAGTTGCTTTGTCATAGGTGTAAAACTGCCTATAGGTCAAACAAGATAGTATTACTGTCTGCTAAAATAGATGTAGAGAGCAAGAACTAGAATAAAGGAATAAAGTCAGAAAGGAGTAGAGTCAGCTGGAATGGAATAAGTGGAATGAAGGGCTGAAAGTGGAGTCAAGATCATAGAAGCATTAGAGCCTACTATCCTCACTATCCCTTCCCTATGATGATCTAGAAAATGTACCAGACTGAATTCTGATCATGAAAGCCAATAGGTAATGTTTCCACCCAAAATAAGTTTGTGAAAGAGGCAGAGAGGTCTGTGAACAATGAGGGATGGGAAACGCAGTGAAGTCTGGAGCATTCTAATTCCCAGGAACTGAAAGAATGCTGACAGGGTACCAGGGCAAGAAGCACAAAGGCAGAAAGATATCTCGGGGATCTCTGAAATAGCACCAATTACCCATCATAGATGCAGAATGTAGAGAATGGGAAGGAGTATAGGTTCCAGTTTGTTCTAAACAAGCAACAAGTTCTAGAGATGTAGCTGTGTGGCTCTGATCCCAGGAGCAAAATAGTGACTCAGTTCAAACCTTTAGCCCACTTTCCTACTAGTGTGTAAGTCTTCAGAAGACTAACCAGAACAAGAGTCCCAGTCCAAAGGGAGTTATCAGTTATTTTGAACAAGTATCCTCCCAACAATCTAAAAGAAATTGAATTCCACAGCAATCTAGTAAAATTTTCAACCAATGACATGCCAATAGACCCGAACCTGAGCTCAGAAGTGAACAGTGAATTGGCCTCATTCTGGATCACACCAGTCTGGGAGCACTAAAAGTTTACATGCCCCTGTCTAGAGCAATGAAAGCAGCAGAAGGATGTAACAGGATGGAAATTGAAAGATTCCATCAGTTATCTCCTGAAAAAAAATCTAAAATAACAATGCCCAGAAATATTTTAGCCAAAATTTCAAATAAAAGAAAAAATACTACAATCTGCCAGAAAGAAAGAATCAAGTACCAAGCAACACTTAGAGGGAAATTTGTATCTTTAAAAGTGAGAAAAAATAAATCAATAAATTGAGCATGTAACTAAAAACCTAGAAAACCAAACAAAATTTCAAAACTCAATTAAAAACCAAAATATGAACCCTGAAAAACCAAAGAAAAGATTAGTAAATTGAAAGCAAAAAAATGTGAATAAAGGTAGGAGAGGTTTTTAAAGGAAAATGAAATAAAGTATAGTTAACTTGATCTTTTAAATAATAAAATCAAATTACCAATAACAAAAAATGAAAAAAGGTGAATCCACAACCAATAAAGAATAAAATAAATTATTAAGAGCTATTTCCTACAACTGTATGACAACAAAATTAATAATGTAAGTGAAATGAATGAAATAAAGTCTTGGCTTCAGTATATGAATGTGATGGAATATGCTAGAAGAAATAACGAAAGGGATAATTTCAGAAAAACCTGAGAAGACAGATAAATTGAATATCTATTCATTCCTTTTGAACTTATCAAAATGAACAAGTACCCCCATCCTCTTTCACATCTTCTCTGCACTCTGTCTCTGCTTTTCTATAATTTAACTAAGATCCGGATCAAAGCAATATTGGAAATCCTAAATAGTGACATACCTCCAAATATTATATAAGTTGAGATGTTGCACATCTTGTGAGCAGTGGCTCTCATTTTCCTTTATTAGACTTTTCCTTCATTTCCCAGTTAGATTCTCTATGTCTGCTGACTGTGACCTATTTTACCCCTTCTTACTTGTCTAGTCATGTTTCACAAGATTCACCTGCCTCCCTCCATAATTCAAAGCCCTGTTGCTATCTTTTCTGTTGCCTCAAACTGCAAGCTCTTGAAAGTTATTTGCTGTTCTAATTTTTATGATTTTACATTATCTTTTTGGCTTTTAGACATGCTTCCATTCACATCTTCCAAGAAGTATATATAACTATGAATGGAAAATTTATATTGAATAATGAGTAACCAACATTCAAAAACAACTAACATTGTTATGGTATGCTATAGAAAAGGACCCAGGCTATTTTCTTCTGGAATTGAGAAAGACTGTTGATGTAAGCTAAATGTGTGCCACTGCTTTCCAAATCCCAAGAGTGAATACATGGAGAGTCTGCGAAGAGAGAATGATACTCAGGGAAAAAGTCTCCCTCATCTTAATTGAACAGAGGGAAGAAATCATAAGAGAGGACAATGGCAAAAAGGAAGACCTCACTGAGCTGTCAACTGTGGACAAAGATGGGCATGGTCTGTGAGAATTTCCTTCCACCCCCCTTTCCCTGGAGGGAAAGGAGAATGAGTAGTGAGTATGGTGAACCAATTTTCCACTCCACAAAAATATTTACATGGAGAGAAAAGAACTGGCATCTGCTTAGATATTCTGATTTGACCTACCTCATGGTTAACAACAGCCTTTTTCCATTGTCTATGTAGCCAGAATTATCTGCAGCTTTAAAACTGTCTGACTGAGTATAGTCTGGACTTTTCCTGCATTCCTATATGAATGGCATATGATCCCAGTAAATGAAGCCTTTGAGTTTGTTTTGAGTCCTAGGCATTAGGATTAATGTCTCTGACCCATAAGATAGAGGCATGGGCATCCAGGAGTGAAGGAATTCAGGATAATGCCATGAGAAGCAAGGGTCCGTGATGATAGTCCAGTGGGGCTTTGGTCTTGATGTCGACTGGATTCATACTGTGTAGGAACTGAGTTAAACTATGTCTAGTCTTCCTCCCTTCCCAAAAGACCAATTTGATAGTGGAAGGAAAGATTATACCTCCAAGATGCTCATTCTTGCTAAATTGTCAAAGTAAAAATCCCTTTGTAAAAGCTAACCTACTATTAAATAGTTAAGTGGAATTTTGGTATTAGTCACTGAGGTCTCCTAAAAATTGGTAAAACACAATTAGTCAGGACTTGAGGCAGTGGCAGAGCCATAATAATAAAATGCTGACAGGAGACTTTAATATCCCTTTTTTAGTCTTGAACAAATCTTATAGCACAATCAAATAAATTACTGAAGAAACTATAAAGGACTTATATCTTCTAAACATAATTGCTAAGGAATATTCATATTACTCAGCACCATGTGAAACTTTTTACCAAAATTGACCAAATACTAAGGTACAGAGATAATACAAATAAATATAAAAAGGAAGAAAAGGTAGTGTCTTTTATAGACAATAATATAATCATAATCAATTCAGAGAGCACAAACCAGTAACTTAGAGTCAAATGAAGACATTCTGAAGAAATCCTAAATAATGAGTCAGAGAACAAATCAGAGAAATAATTAATGACTATGTAAAGAAATGATAATGGTGAAACAGTATACCAAAATTTCTTAGATAAAGCTAAAGTAGATCTTGGAGGGAAAAAAAGTAACCCCCAAAATATAAATTAGCATATCAACATAGTTGGGAATCAGGTTAGTTTTGCTTATGTCCAGATCACCCAATATGAATATACCCAGTTTTTAAAAGACATCCTACACTTCTCTTCCTTATAGGTAGAAGGAGCTTTTTTTGAATGACTATGTAGTCATGACAGGCTTTTTCTTTGAAAATTTCCAAAGCCATACAAGCTCTCTTCCCTGCAGCATCAAAGAAGAAAATAGGTCGTGTTTATCCAATGGTCAAGTGCCATGAATTGACTTGGTAGGTAGGGAAGGACTACTTTCTTCTCTCTTCTTTTTACCCAAATCCCCAGAAATAATTCTGAGGGTTGTGTGTAGGTTTGTTTCATATGATAAAATATGAAAAAAATAAATTAAATTAAAATATCATGGTAAAATCCCCATGAGATTCAGGAGTTCAAATGATCATGGTGACCTTGGAGGCAATATGCCAGGACAGATGTGTAGACAAATAAACCAGTAGGGAAGCCCTATGAATCCAGAGTGCCCAGTATTCAAACCCAAGTGAGCCTTTAGATTTAGAATTTGGGACTGTCCTACATACATAGGAACTGAGCTAAACTCTGAACCTAATTCCCTCCTTCTCCCCAGATTAGGAGGTGGAGATGGGTGAAAATTATACCCACAGGTATTAGGGGGATAATTGTGTTTATTCTTGCTATAAGTTTGGAGTGAATATTTCTTTATAAAAACTAATCTGTTAAGTGATTAAACAGAATCGAGACACAGGGGACCTCCTACAACCGAGAGAACACCATCTGTGGGAGCTGGAGACAATGACAGAATCAAAAGAAAAATAATAGCCTACTTTGTGCATTATAATATACTTAGTTATATGCTAACAGAGTTGAGAACACATAAGAAATAGAGAAATACCTTCAAAAATATCAGAATACCCAAAGTAATAGAAGACAAGATAGAAATCCCAAACATTATAACTGATGGAAACCATAGGTTCTTTGCACACATGCACGCACACACACACACATGACAAAAAAGTGAAGCTTTTTATAAGAAAATATAGATCTGGACTATTTGTACACACTAAGTGGATAAGAAGAGATTTAAAATAAGGGAGGGGGCAAAAGAGAGAAAGAGAAGAGAGAGAGAGAAAGAGAGGAAGAAAATGATCTAAAGAGCAAATTGCCAAAGGAGATAATAGGGGAATGGAATCAAGGGGGCACCAAAAAAAGGATTGTTGAAAAGTAGAAATATTACCTCATCCTACAAGACTGGAGGGAGAGAGAGGATGAGAGATTATGCTGAAATGATTCAAAATGTGGAACTGGGAAAGGGGTAGTTTGAAATTAATGATCTCAATTTTTTTTTAGTAAAGGAAAAGGTAAGGTTCTTTACTTTTGAGGTTGGAGTTAGTGATATAAGTGGTTTGCAAAGAAATTTGGAACCATAGCTGGATGTCAATTTGCAAGAGAATAAAATAACTGGCATGCAGCAGTATGGATCCAGTTGAGATTGAATAACAAATCCCAGATTCAGGCATCATAGTTACACAATTTCTCCAGTAGTATTTAGTACCAAGGGAACAGAAATAGAGAAAGTTGATAGTGGGACTAATCCATGATTAGGATTTGAAATGGGATGTGATTCAATAGGACAAAGAGAAAAGGAACATACATAAAGTTCAGCTAGTTCAAGGTCAAGATTTTCAAGAGAGGAGAGTCAGGCCAGAATAGGGGTAATAGTGTAAAACAGCAGGGAAAGTTGAGGTGACTGGAAGTTTTGGAGAGGATGGAGAAAAGGAAGGAATTTGAGGTGAGGCATAGGCAGGTATGGAAAAACAGGATATAGGAAATTCAGAACTATAGAGTAAGGAGGCAGAACTCTCATAAGTGATGATTAATTCATCCATCTACATGGCTTCGGTAGAGCTTAATGAACTGGGAAGCAAGGATATTTGAGGGGTCATTATTATGGTAAATTGAAATCTCACTCCCCAACATAAGGGCAAAAATTAGAGGCAGTCCTGGATGCCAAGTTCTAAGAAAGGATGTAGAATGGCTGGAAGGCAAGCAAATAACAACACTAAATAATGACTACTAGGATCTAGAAAGGGTGATACATCAGGGTGAAATTAATTTTAAGGAAGAAAGTTTGCTTAGCTGCTGAAAGAAGTTAGTGAAGAGAAAGAAGTATATTGCTTCTCCTTCTGGCACAGTGGGTTGGGGAATGAGGAGGGAAGGTGGGAAATAAATGAAAATACATCCAAGTACTGGAATGGGTGGCCAGGAATTCAATCTTCATGGGGAGCCGGGTTTAATGGGTTTAGATAGACTATACTCACACTTAACAATCTCCAAATTGACAAGCTGAAACTGCCATTTCTACAATCTGTTGTCTCTTTAGGAGAGCCTAGTGAAAAAGGTGTTACACAAGGAGATAGAAAGTGAGTGATCATGTCTGGCACCAAAGGCATTTTATTAGCAATCAAAAGAAGATTCCACATGGCACATAGAAAGGGAAAAATGATCATTAGATGGAGCCATGGGAGGGATGAGATTGCCAACGATGGGAATAAAGGGCAGGGAGTTATAGGGGCAAGAGCAGGAGGCTTCTGCCTAGATTGTGTATGACGGAATCATAGGAACTATGGATGGAGCCATAGGATAGTATAATGTCACAAGAATAATAAAAGAATTTATATAGATCTTTAAAGCTTTCAAAATGCTTTACAAATATTATCTAATCCTCACACCAAATCTGGGAAATAGATGCTATTATTCCCATTTTGGAGGCGAGGAAACTTGGGGAAACAGAAGTTAAGTGATTTGCTCTGGGTCCAAGGCCAACTAGTGTGTGAGGCCAAATTGTACCTTTCATAATACCCATCAATACAAAGATATTACTTACTTGATCATCATTCCCTAAACAAGAGGTGGAGAGTAGGATGCATAGGTGTTGATGGCAGAGTAAATGGTGCATCCCTGATCTTGCCTAATGGTCAAAGGTAGAGATTGGTGAAATCTGAAATCTCTAATCATCAGCCAGGTCAGCTTTGACCAAGGTTTCAACTCAGTGTTGAGCAAATTATCTTCTGATTCTCTGACCAGTCTTTCATCTTGATCTGGTCACCAATGTGAAGGGTTAAAGAGAAGGGAAGATGGCAAGTCTCTGGTTCTGCTTCATAGTCAAAGACAGAGTCCAGTTGAGTCACGGGCCCTGGCTAGTTATATATGGGTCAAAGTACTCACTCAACAATCATGAGGCTAAGAGGAATTTTAGTGATTCTTTGTTACAATCATCCTACTTTATAGCTAGAGAAATTTCAGAGAGGTTTGATGACTAACCCATTTGAATTAAAATATCATGAATACCAAATCAAAAGAAATAGTATATATTAATGGTTCCCAAACTTTTTTGGCCTACCGCCCTCTTTCCAGAAAAAATATTACTTAGCACCCCTGGAAACTAATTTTTTTAAAAATTTTAATAGCAATTAATTGGAAAGATAAATGCATCTGTGGCCATCACTGCTTTCCTGGATCGCTGCAGCACTCACCAGGGGGCGGTAGCGCCCACTTTGGGAATCACTGGTATATGTCATCAACCATCATGGGTCCTACTCATCATAAATAAAATTCACAAGATAAAGTGAAAAAGCATAGTTACATATCAACTTAAAACCTAATAGATCAACATCTCACAGTCTATTTTCTCACTCCTTTATAGAATTTAAAACAAGACATAGACCTACTAATCAACAAACATTCACAAGCATTTATCGGTTTATCACCCTTAAGAAAGGCACTGTATTTCATGTAGGAGAGAATACCAAGATAAATGATGTGATACTTCTGAAGCAGCTCAGGAAGGAAAACATTAGTTAAAAATGAAGGCATAAGCAGACATCTAAATCATTCAGGTAGATAGTGTGCCCAAGAATAAAAATTATTTACCTTTTTTTCTGACATAGTTAAAAGAATAAACAACTTTCAGAATTTTTATCATATAGAATTAGAAGAGCCCCTTGAGGAAATTGAAGGCCAAGAAGTTCAAGTGACTTGCCCAGTTTTATAGGTAGTAACTTAGCAGAACCAACATCCAAACCTAGGCCCTCTGATTCCAAATCCATATTGTACATCAATATATTAGCAAAACAAGAAAAATGATTCTATCATGCCATTACCAAAATTTTAAATCTCTTATAATGATCAATTTCATATTCTCTGCACCCAATAATTTATTACCATCTCCGTATGCAAGTTACTGTACCAGACACTGCAAAAGAGATCCAAATCCCACCCTCCATGAACCTTAATATACAAATTGGTAGAGTAGGTGTTTTAATAATCTGTCACATTTGTTTATGTGACCAGCCTCAAGTTGGTCAAGCAGAATTGAATGACATTCTCAGTTAAAAAAACAAAAACAAACCTTGTTTTTCCCACAGAAGTATCATGCAACAATGTCTTCACACAAAGAGAGAGAGAGAGAGAGAGAGAGAGAGCATTTAATTAAAATAGCAGATAGTGCATCCCATGCTATGGGAGGGAAGATATAAATTGCTCATAGCAGGGCAGGAGGGCATAAAATAACAACTGACTTATTTGTTTACATCTGCTTGATGTTATCCCATTTTATTGCTATGTAACTTCTACCCCAATCTCTGCAGGGTAATTTTTCCTGCATTCTGAGGATGCATAGAGTCCATCCGAGTCTATCTCTACACAGGTTGCTCCACTCTGTGGAGGAACTCAACAGACTTTCCCCGCTAGTGTTGCACAGTATGAGAGATAAAATTAGCATCTGGGTCTACAGATATGCTCCCCCTCCAAACATCTGTGCTAAAGTTTACATTTATACATTCCTGCCAAGTGACATTTGGCCTTGCCTTTAAGAGAGTTTCCGCTGTCTTAGCAATATCCCTTTTGGGCTCTCTGACAAGCTCATTACTTGGTCAGTCCAATCCAAGTGTCCCAGGATTGTCCTCTTTGGGGACATGGCTCATGTCCAGAGAAAAAGCCAATTTGGAGCTTATGGTATTTGTATACTGATGAAATAAAATTCTTTCTCTTTAGGCTTTTACCCTAATTAATGCGGGACTAAGAAAATTAGGAGTTTATTAAAAATATGTCAAGAAATACACGTATAACCCAGATCAAATTACTTGCCATTTCTGGGAGAGGGGAGGGAAGGAAGAGAAGAAGACAATTTGGATCTTATTATGTCAGAAAACACATGTTGAAAATTGTTATTACATATAATTGGAAAAATAAAATATCTTTGAATAAAAAAATTGTCAGTCACTCTCTCCTCTCTGGTTTTTGTGACATTTCCCTCTCTTGGTTCTCCTTCAATCTATCTGACTCAGTCTTCTTTGCTGGATCTTCCTCCAGGTCATGCCCATTAACTGGGGGAGAGGGGGGTGGTGTTTGTCTTAGTTTTTAAGCTTTTTTAAAAAATTCAATCTTATTTTTAGGTCTCTGTTCTCTCCATCCCACCTCCACACCCCCACTGAGAAACCAAGAAAAACAAAACCGATTACATAGTCAGGTAAGACAGATTCCCACACTCATCATGGAGCAAAGAGGCAGTTAGGTAGCTCAGTGGATCAAGAGCTAGGCCTGGAGACAGGAAATCCTGGCTTCAAATCTGACCTCAGGCACTCCCTAACTGTGAGATCCTGGGCAAGTCACTTAACCCCATTGCCTGAATCTTACTACTCTTTTACCTTGGAGTATTGATTCCAAGATAGAAGATAAGAGGTTTAAAAACATAGATAAAATGAATGTTCTCTTACAAAAATGAACAATATAGAAATATATTTTGCATGATAATACATNCTCTCTGACAAGCTCATTACTTGGTCAGTCCAATCCAAGTGTCCCAGGATTGTCCTCTTTGGGGACATGGCTCATGTCCAGAGAAAAAGCCAATTTGGAGCTTATGGTATTTGTATACTGATGAAATAAAATTCTTTCTCTTTAGGCTTTTACCCTAATTAATGCGGGACTAAGAAAATTAGGAGTTTATTAAAAATATGTCAAGAAATACACGTATAACCCAGATCAAATTACTTGCCATTTCTGGGAGAGGGGAGGGAAGGAAGAGAAGAAGACAATTTGGATCTTATTATGTCAGAAAACACATGTTGAAAATTGTTATTACATATAATTGGAAAAATAAAATATCTTTGAATAAAGAAAAATACTTTAATAAAATAAATTATATATTATTCTATATATTTACATATTTATTTATTCTATATATTTATTTATATATTTATGTAGAGATACAACTATAATTTATTGTACAAAATACTTTGTTATATATATATATATATTTGTGTATATATATATATATGGAGAGAGAGAGCACACAGTTAGGTGACTCAGTGGATTGAGATCTACCCCTAGAGACAGGAGGTCCTGGATTCAAATATGACCTCAGACACTTTCTAGCTGTGTGACCTTAGGCAAGTCAATTAACCAACCAATGCCTAGGCCTTACAGAGATCAGCAAGCTTTTCAGGGTGGGCCAGCTTTTTACAATATAACTTTCATAATGAGATAAAGACAATTCTGACAGGTTCACGTCAGCAAAAGAGGTGCGATGAGTGCATGACTATAAGTATGTAATCCAAAAGGCTGGAAACTTGGTGTTGCCTTCCCCAAAAAGGGTCACAGAATCTAGATAACTTTCAATATTTACCACAGGGTTTATGGCCTCTGCCTTAGTCATAGATAACAAAGAGCTCTTGGGTATAACTGTGATATTCAGTGTCTCTTTAGGAATGCCTTTTTTGACTAGAAGGACTCTCCTACTTCTTTAAACAGTTCCTTATCCTCAAAGGTTGTACAAGTTTGAAATTCCTAGGAAAAACTATTATTAATTCGTGGTCAAAATCCTCAGGCAGGATTAGGAAAACTTCCTAATTTATTTCACCTACCTTAACATCAGTGACCTTAATTGTACAATCTTCCAGGCTTTACTTTTTTGTCCCAAATACTTAAAAGGTCTTCATTCTTAAAGCTGTTAAGCTGGAAATAAATACCAAACTCCCAAGTAATTAGAAACCCACTCTTTTAATCAGGAGGAAAGAAAACATTCAGGTATTTAGCCACCCAACAGAATCATATATCAACTCATACCAAACCAAAGGCTCTAAGTACCAATTCCTCCCTGGGAAAAGACACAGCTTAGTGTCAACTCCTCCCTGGGAGGAGACACCGTGCTAGATGCCAACTCCCAAGAGATATTGAACCTGAGAATCTCTTTAAACCTTTTGGGAAGCCTACTAAGACTAACCATAAACAGGTGTGTAAACCTCCTAACATTCAGCAACTATAGCATTAGGGAATGGTCAGCTGTAACAAATTAAAGACAAGCGGCAAACTCAGGAGCTGAGCTTCCAGAGAGGAAACTTTTATTCAATAAAGAAGCCTCCAAAACAAAAAAAAACATGCTTAACATTCAAATAAAAATAGATGTGCTTACTACTGGGGTTTCTCAAAAGTAAGGTTAAACTGAGTCATCCAGCAATTCATGTTGACAAAGTCTAGGTCTATTCCTATTATCAGAAGACGTCTAATGCTTTTCAACTGCAAAAGAAAAAACAATATAAGCAAATAAAAATTAAATTAAAAAACTACTCCAGGATATAAGCAAGAAGAAATAAAATTGTGGCTCTTAAAAAAATTCTTCTTCTCATGAAGAGAAGGAAATCTTTTTTAATGTAAACAGGTGTTTTCCAAAATAGGCAAAATCTCACTTCTGAAATAAGCCTGGCCAGTGGAGGAAAATATGTCAAAAACTTTCTAAATAGAGGACATTTCCCAGGCCTCAGTTTGCAGGTTGGTGGCAAAGTCCATTTAATCACTAAAGGCTAGGTAAGAATTGAAACAAAAGAATATGACCTTATGATTAATCATAACAAAAATATTAGTAGGCAAGGGGAAGGATCCATCAAGTTTCTTACCAAGAAGGTAGTATAAAACAATTGCTATTTAAACTCATTTAAAGCCTTCAGGATCTGAATAATTAGCCTCATAATTCTTGATCTGCAGGCCTTTATTGCCCATCCAATAACAGCTGAGGTAGTTGGAGGTTAAAGGTGTAGTCA
This sequence comes from Gracilinanus agilis, assembly GCF_016433145.1. Taxonomy (NCBI): domain Eukaryota; kingdom Metazoa; phylum Chordata; class Mammalia; order Didelphimorphia; family Didelphidae; genus Gracilinanus; species Gracilinanus agilis. The sequence goes on along the minus strand of NC_058132.1, from coordinate 415,475,920 downwards.
CTTAGCACACATTTGAAGCACAAAGGGCTGACCCAGAGGGAAAAAATAATACTGAATTAACACAGGATAGAAAGTATTTTTTGGGGGGGAAAAATCTAACCACCAAATCCAACAATAACTTGTAAAAATAATATCACTGTGGAGAGAGCCCTCACATGTTGCAGAATGAGAATGGGGAAGTGAAGTGGCTCAAAAGGAGGCAAAATAGACATCTATCTCTAGCCTCACCTCCCATCCTTCTCCCAGGAAGACTTTCATTCCTGCCAGTAGGTGAAGCAGGAACCTGGGGCTGGATGCCACTCTGCTCTCCCAAGAGAGAGGAGATACCAAGCAGGCCAGAAGTATATCTATTGCTCCCTTAAATATTATTCATCAAGAGGATGTGGTTCATTTCCATCTAATTTTTGATTGCTTTGACATTTGAGGAGAAGGAAGACCTCACACTCATATTCAAGGCTTGATGCCTATCTCACCTAATGCCAATTCCACAAATGAGCATACATAGAGAATAGAACAGCAAAAACAATTATCCAAATTGAAGCAAAAGATAAATTAGAGAAGGTTTATATGGAATATAACTGGAGAATACAGAGTGAATGAGCATTCCCACTGAGATAACTCAATTTAACCAAGATAAAGTGTCCTTGATCCCACTCAAGAGGAAACTCCTTGAAATCTTTAAAGTAGTAAGCTAGGGAACAGGGGCATGATGGAGGCTTCTGGTTTCTCTCATGTTTTTCCCAGGGTCTTTTCCTTCAACAACCTGAAGTGGTGTTTGCCCTTCCCATCTTCTCTCCCTTGAAGCTGGAAGCCAGAAATACCTTAGTGATTCTAAAGAGAGATTTGCTGGCTTCCAGCTTCACGGGAAGACTCCCTTTATTTAGGGTAGGACCTTTACTCCACCAAAAGGAAAAGAATAACATGCTAACTGGGCTTTGGGACAGGAGTTACTATTCTAAAAACTTTTTTCTGATGGATACACCATTTCAAAGATGATGAAATTGAGGTTCTGATAAGTTAGGGGACTTAGGTCACTCCTGACCTAATAAAGCAATGAGCTTACACCCTAATTGGGAAGTTAAGTCATTTATACACATTCATACAAAGTAGAATTACAGAGAAGAAAGTGCATACTAGGTACCAGAATTCAAAGGAGAGAGATTACTTCAGTCTAGAGCAGGGGTCAGCAACGTATGGCTCTCGAGCCATATCTGGCTCTTTTAAGGGCCAGATATGGCTCTTTCTGCAGGAGCCATAAAGTCAATTTCTTTCAGGTGCTGTTACAGGAGCGCATACTGTGAGCACTGTATGGCTCTCACGAAATTACATTTTTAAAAATGTGGCGTTTATGGCTCTCACGGCCAAAAAGGTTGCTGACCCCTGGTCTAGGGTATCGGAAAGATTTAGTGCATGGGGGCAGCTGGGTAGCTCAGTGGATTGAGAGCCAGACCTAGAGCCGGGAGGTCCTAGGTTCAAATTTGACCTCAGACACTTCCCAGCTGCGTGACTCTGGGCAAGTCACTTAACCCCTATTGCCTACCCTTACCACTCTTCTGCCTTGGAGCCAATATGTATTGGTAAGGGTTTAAAAAAAAGGAAAGAAAGAAAGATTTAGTGCTTACTAGGTGCCAGGCACTGTGCTAAGTGCTGGGAGTACAAATACAAGCAGAAAAAAAGAAGCCTTGCCCTCAAGGACCTTATGTTCTAATTGGGGAATAATGTGAATGAAGGTACACTGTTCTGGGGCAAAGTATAGCCAGGAGAAGGAAGGTTGCAAGGAAGCAGTGGACCTTTAGAGATATATAGGAATTTGACAAATGGATATAGGTGGAAGAGGCCATTTCAGGTGAAAGGAATTATTCAAAGCTGTTAAAGTCACAGATGATGAATAATGAATAGCCAAGTTTGCCTAGAACGGAAGGTTATGCCCTCGAATTGGAGGGAATAATAAAGGATTAAGGTAGAAAAGTGGTTTGGGGTCAAAGAATGAAGAACTTTGAGAGTAAGACTAAGGAGTTTGAAATTTGTTTAATAGTCACTGTGGAATCACTGAAAGCTGTCTCAGGGTTCAGACTCCAGACAAAGGGAACAAAAAAGTGCTGGCTTTGAAGGGAACTCCTGGGGACAATAAAACTACTGGAGGGAGCTAGTGCTGTCAAGGAGTCAAATATCAAGATCTGAAGATTTATGCCACATAAAGGGTATTTCTTTCCTAAGTGTGGTTCCTCCTCAGTTGTCTTAGGCCCATGATCCAGAATGGGTACAAGTGCATGAGTTCAGCCTAATCTTAAGAGACCTCATGACTACCTTATTCTTCCATTAGAATCAAGACCAGAATCTTGGGAGACCTGGGCACGGAATAGGAGGGCAGAGGATTTTCCTTGCAGTAAATATTCTGATAAGAGTAATAGCTGACAGTTTGATCTCCATAGCAGAGGAGTTAATACAATTAACAAGGGCTGCTTACCTTCTAGGGTCCTGTGATAACTGAGCCTAGAATCTGCTATGGTGGTCAGACTCAGATTGTCAGCTACTCCTCTCTTATCAGAATATTTACTGCAAGGAAAATCCTCTGCCCCTTACCCCTTCCATAGCCCATGTTCTCCTTGGCCTTCCTATTCCACTGGGTCCTCCGGAATCCTCATCTTATTGTTAACAAATGGCCCATTAAGTTGAATCTCATCACTTTTCAATCTTTCCACATTCTTGCACTAGAAGAAACACGGATCTCTCTCCGGAAAACACTGTAGTCCCGGTTACCCTCTCTCTGTGCCTAAAGTTCCCTTTCCCACAGTCCCCAATAAAGTAGATGGAAAGGGGAGGGGAGGAAAGGGGAGTGGAGAGGAGAAGGGAAAGGAAGAGGGGGAGGAGAAAAGAGGAGTGTCAAAATACGGGCTTGATTGAGTAGGGGCCATAAGCACTGAACCCGCTATTATATACAGCAGAAACACTAAGAAATCTGGCTGTGGTGGCTCCGCTCTGGTTGGTTAATCTTCCCCAACCCCCCTTTCCTTTCTCCCTCCCACTCTCTCCCTCCCTCCGTTTTAGACTGCTGGGGCATTTGGAAAGTACAGTAAAAAGTAGCTGCTCAGCAGAAGATGGGATCTGGCTTTTCAACTTACCGGCCCAAGGCAATTTATTTGGATATTGATGGAAGAATTCAAAAGGTACCCTTACTTCTCTGTCCTTGTCTTTTTGGCAGAAAGCTCTTTGGGAATGTATATTCCCTCTTCCATATTTTCTGTGTCTTAGCTTTCTGAGCGCTGTATATTGCATCTGCTGCTTACCGATTAGGGGTGCCTCTTAGGGTTTGAACGGCCGCGATGGCAGATGGCCCAATACATTGGATGGAAGGGGACCTGCCACTCTGTGCCTCCCTTGGGTTTCCAAGAGGGAAGTGATTCTTCTTGGAAAAGAATAGCAAGGTCTTCATGCTGCATGAACTCCAGGGTCAGCGTGAAAATGCCTAGGATAATTGTTTTCTTGGACTCCTCCCCGGGCTTCTGTATAGTGCCAATGTTTTCACTTCTGTGCCAACTTTAGCATGTGGAGAGAGAAAGAGAGAGGTCTTTTTCCAGTTTTCATCCTTCACGAAGGAGACTGTTAAGTGCTGATGAAAATATGATGTATTCCTTGAGAACAAAGATTATGGAGACAAGGAGCAATTTTTTTTGTGTTTCTTAACCTCCCCCCTTTAAAAAAATTAATGGGTTGTTATCATTAGTGGAATTAATTTTAAATTAACATTCAGGTAAAGCAAGCCATAGCACAAAAACATACACGTGTTACATACACAGGATTTAGTACATTCATGTATTTCAATATCTGAGCCATGCTGCATCCTTAGTCAGCCTCAAGAAGCAAGTATTATTTCAAATACAGTTAACAGGAGGTGCCTTGGCGGATTATAGACCCGGACAGTTGGAAATGGAAAGGACTGTTCCATCCCTGTCTGTAGGGTAGGTAATCTCTGAAATAATTTCTCTTTACAAATTATTAGTGATATTCCACCATTTCTGCTTTGCCAAATTCCAAGTATCCATGTCAATATATTATTCTAGTTTTTTATTCCATTCCCCTCCCCCATTCTTGAACATGTACCCTTCACGTTCACTTAGGAAGGGGAGCAAGAATTGACCTCTCCCTATCTGAAAATGAACTCTAGCTGAACAAGCATTTATGAATTCCTTTGTTTCATTCTGATTGGCAGGGAATGCCCTCCTCCCACCCCCAAATTGTGTTTAAGGTCGAGCAGAATAGAAGTACCTTTAACATTTTCTTGAGGAGAAAAATACTTGGTAAAATTATACCCAGGGCAAATTTTTAGGTGGGTTTTTTGCGAAGAATGGAATACAGCTGCCAAATCCTCACTAATACAAAAGCATCGAAAGTGGTTAACTGGGATGGGGGAGGGGGGGGAACATGATGCTCTATCAAAACTCTATGGCTTGGATCACTCCGGAAAATATGAGTGCCCTGCTCTCTGTTGAGATAAAGCTAAAATCAAAGCAAATAGTGAGGTGTCCCTCTCCTCCAGCCCCTCTCCCCCCACACACTCACCTCTTCTCATATCATTTGAAGCAGTCTTCCCTTCTCCAAGCAATGAATAAAATTAATATCCTGCTAAGCTCCACGAATGTCTGATTAAATTGCATCTGATCAGAGTGGTTTGCCTTTCTAATTTTTAAATAAATGACTAAAGGAACTGTTATCATGTTAAGCTAGACAATAAACGTTCCCTAAGACTAATGCTCCAGGTTTCCTTTCTTGCAAATGAGGAAGATAGAGCTAAAGTCATCCAGACCTTCCTGCCTGGAATAAGTCAAACTAAGGTGAGATCCCTTGTAAGCCTTACTTTCTGAGCTAGTCTACCATTTAAAATCCTGGTTTTAGAGATCACCTACTCCAACCTACTTCAATCCTATCATTTTACAAATTAGGAAACTGGGGCCATCGAAAGATTAAATGGTTTTCCTAAGATCACAAAATGAAAAGATATAAAAGGTCTAGTTGAAAAACTGAATCTATAGTCAGGGTTCAGACCCTGGCTCTCTACTTAGGCTGTTTACTTTGGACCAGTCCCATTATCCATACTTTGTTTCCTTCCTCATATGAAAAAATTAGTGTGTTCAATCTCTAAATGCTATGGGGGAGGAGGGAACTCTCAAAACTTTCAGTAGTAAATGACAAGTCAGGTTTTGAACCCAGATCTTTTGATCCTTAGTCAAATCCACTGCCATCACACTAGTCTGTTATTATAATAACTTTCATTTGTATAGCACTTTTCAGTTCACAAAATACTTTCAATCCCATTACATCTTTTTATCCTCATAAAAACGATGTCAGGTTTATAATGCTAGTGTTGCTATCCCACTTTTTAAGAGAGATAAGAGCATCAGAGAGAAACAACGATTTGCCTAAGGTCCCATACTAAGTGGAAGAATCTGTATCATTACCTAGGGCTCCTACTTCCATTTATATATGAAAGGCTGTCTTTTCTTGTCCACCCTCCCTTGTTTACAGTCTCCCAATACTATAAGTAGTGGTCATATTTCTTGATTACACTATAAAATCTTAGAGGCACATTGAAAATGTTAATAATTAATTAAAGGAAAAGGGGGTTATTCCTTTATATTTTGCTCTGTTTCTCATAAAAATGGAAAAACAAAGAGGATGTAAGTAAATGTTTCCTGGCCTTACCAGTCCTATAAGACTGTAAGTGATATAACATTAATATTAATAAGCCATAGAATTTCCAGTGGAGGGCAACCAGCTTAGAGAGGAGCCTCAAGATCATGTCATATAAAGATCAGATGAAGAACTAGGAATGTTTAGCCTGGAAAAAAGGCATATGCTGACTTCTATCAAGTATTTGTCCCACAGAAGAAACAGTCTCAGTTCTGTTTGGTCCCAAAGGACAGAACAAAGGACCAAAGAAATGAACATGGCAAAGAAGCAGATTAAGATTTGATATTAGGAAAGCCATCCTAATCATGAGAGCTCTCTACAAAGAAATTTCCTCTTCACCAACGATCTTCAAACAGAGGCTGGGACATCATTTGTCAAATGCATTGTAGAGGATTCATTTTGTATATGTTGTTTCAGTCAAGTTTGACTCTTTATGAGCCCATTTGGGAATGTTCTTGAGAAAGATACTGCCATGGTTTGCAATTACCTTCTGCAGCTCATTTTACAGATGAAGAAACTGAGGCAAAGAGGGTTGAAGTGACTTGGCCAGGGTCATGCAGCTAGTAAGTATCTGAGGCCAGATTTGAACTCAGAAAGATGAGTCTTCCTGATTCCAGGTCCAGAACTCTATCCAGTGCTTCACCTAGCTTTACTTGTATGTTTTACCACATACTATACTAAGGAGCACTTAAGAGGAAGCAGAGGCTATGAAAATTAATAGGATAATCATATTTTCATTTTCTTCATCATCTTCAAAAATATTACAGGTTCCTGATTTCACTTCATACTTAATACATGCTATACAGAAACATCCCTACTTAGGTTGGCTCAGATCATCTCTGAGGTCTGCTATTCTACAATTGTGCCTAAGTCCTCACCCTCTGTTACAGGGCTCCTCAGCCTTCCATAAGAAGACAAAATGTTTCTGATTCTTGAATGAGAAGATCCAGAGGGAACTTCAGAAGTTCAGGAGATAACAAGAAATAATGCCATAGGAAGCAGCTAGGTGGCTCAGTGGAATGAGAGTCAGACCCAGAGAGGGGAGGTCCTGGCTTCAAATCTAGCCTCAGACACTTCCTAGCTGTGTGACCCTGGGCAAGTCACTTGACCCTCATTGCCTAGCCCTTACCACTCTTTTGCCTTGGAACCAATATACGATATTGATTCTAAGACGGAAGGTAAGAGTTTAAAAAAAAAAAAAAGAAAGAAAGAAAGAAAGAAAGAATACCATAGAGAAATTCTATGTTGGCTTGGGGACCCAGAAGGTTAGAAAAAAGACTGACTGTTGGAAGTCTGAGTTGGAAGAGACCTTAGCAAGGGAATTCTGCTGTTCCAGTTTGCAAATTAGTAATGGAAGAGAAGGACATGCTCAAAGTCAAACAATAGACAATGGAAGGGACAGAATTAGGTACCCAGAACACTGTTCATTTGACTATTTCATGGACACCCTTCCTTTTAGAAATGTTTGCTGACCCTAAAGAATAAGAGAGGCATATCAGCAACTTTCTGATCATAACTCCTCCTAATCTACAGAGATCTGAAAACTTTGACATCCATATCCTATGGCACAAGGGCATACAAAAGCCCTCAGTTCCCAGCATGGCGAAAGTTGTGGACCATGAGATGGATTCACGAATGACCAGTTGGTTAAAATCAAACTGTTGGAAACTCCCCAATATAAAAATTTTCTTTAAAAAATTTTTTTCTGATAGATAGAATCATTCTGGTAGGATTGATTTGGTTCTCTTCTTACCTATACAGTTTTAAACATGGGAGCATCACATTCTTTCCAAACCTGAGTTTTCTCCTTTTTAAAATGAGGACGGTTTCTCTCTCTTATCACTCCAATATTCAACAGACTAGGTAATTCAGTGGATTGAGAGCCAGGCATAGGGATGGGAAGTCCTGGGTTCAGATCTGGCCTCAGACACTTCCTAGCTGTGTGGCACTGGACAAGTCACTTAACTGTCATCGCCTAGCCCTTTCTGCTCGTCTGCCTTGGAACCAATACACAATATTGGTTCTAAGACAGAAAGGGTTTTTAAAAACAAACAAAAAAAACTCTAATAGCTCTCTACTGCCTCTAAAGCAAAATATAAATTCCTTTTAAAGTCCTACACAAACAATGTTCCTTTCTGGCCTCATTAGTTATCATTTTTCTTCCCATGCCCTACTATCTAGCCAAAATGTCTTTCTTGCTATTCTTCACACATTAGATTCTCTTTCCTGTCTATGCTTTGCACTAACCATCTTCTATGATCTCTCTCTTTAATGCTATATCATAGAGTCCTTTACTTCCTTCAAGACTCAGCTCCATCAGTACGTTTTACCTGGTGCCTTTTTTGCCCTGCCAATCACTAGTGCCCTTCCCCATAAATACATATGTATGTATTCTGTATATACATAAGTATGTTAACATATATTCACACTATTTTCTCTGATAGGAGGTGAGCTCTTTGAGAGTAGAGACAGTTTCATTTTTGTCTTGTATCCCAAGCTCCTTGAATAATGTACAGTACATAGCAGGCATGTATTAAATTCTTATTTATTAATTGATTGACATTCCCAGACCCATAAAATGATAATAGATAGCATTATAATTATTTTATTTTTTAAATTTTGTATTATCATCTTTTGCTTTTATGTCACATATGTTTCCCAGTATATCCCTCACAGAGAACAAAGAAAAGAGACAGATACATTCTCAAATCTCTTTGATACTTATTGCTGACTAAAAATTGAAAAGAAAAATATATTTATAATGGAGAATCAGAGACACTTAAACTCAATAACCTCATGTTAAATAAACCCAAGAATACAAGTTATTTTGACAAGAATTGCTGAGAAACTGGAAAGGAGTTTGGCAAAAATTAGTCTGAGCAATAATTTACACCATATTCCACAACAAGCTCAAAATAGATATATGACCTAACCACAAAAAAATCATACAATAAAAAATATTCTAGAAGATAACCAGGACAGAAACCTTTAACAAATGTGATTAAGGGAAGACTTCTTCACCATAAAAAAGGACAATTCAATTACATGGACAAAATTACTGTAAGTAGGATAAGAAAAGAAGTGGCAGGGGGAAAAATGTTTGCATTAAATATATCTGATAAGGATCTAGTATCTATGATATGCAGGGAACAGATACAAATAGATGAGACCAAAAGTAATTTTTTTTTTAGCAACTCAGATAGAAAGCTAGTCTTTGAGTCAAGAAGATAAGATGAGTTCAAATTCAACCTCAAACATTCACTAGCTGGGTAACCCAGGAAAGGGGGCGGCAAGTATGTGGCATTGTGAATAGAATGCCAGGCTCGGAGTCAAGAAGACTCATCTTCTGTGCATCCTTGGGCAAGTCACTTAACTCTGTTTGCCTCAGTTTCCTCATCTGTAAAAGGAGCTGGAGAAGGAAATGCTAATCACTCCAGTATCTCTGCCAAGAAAAAACCAAGTGAGGCCACAAAGAGTCATTTGTAAGTGAAAATGACTCAACAAAAAAACCTGGAAAAGTCATTTCAACTCTTTCTGCTTTAGTTTCCTCACTTATAAAATAGGAGTAATCATAGCATTTACATCCTAGGATTATTTGTAATGATAAAATAAGAAAAGATTTTTGAAGTTGTTTGTAAACATTAAATCACTACATAATGCTATTTATTATTGTTGTTAATTATTATTCTCTAAAGGAGATATCCTCTCTCCAGTTAAACATATGCTGTCTCCAGAAAATCAACTATGGTATCTTTTTAATTTTTTGTTTCTACTATAGTTCCACATTCTAGATAGCTCTCTAATGACCACAAGTCTAAATTATATGTATATTATGTGCAATATGTAATCGCAGCATATGCCTATAGATAGCAATAAATGTCTAAAATAAATATAATAGTAACATATAGAGCTACATAATAACAGAATATTCATTAATAATAAATGCAAGAAAACAGCCAAATTATGTATAACTAATGGACAAATGTATCTATGGTGCACACATATGCAGTAATTACCACATGCATTAATGAGCATATGAAATGAATGTCTTCTGGCTACACAAATAATTACTTCTTTTGCTATTGCCATTTCTACCCCCATACAAGAGCTTTTCTTTCATCTACTTATGGGGCAAAACAAACAAAAAAATATTTTCACTTGTTAAATATCTGCATGAGTCCTGGCTGTCTCATTTCTTTTGCTTAAAGGATGAAGGAAGCAACTATTTTTCTATCAGACACCACCTGTGCCAGCTCAAGGTCAAGAAATGCTTTAGACCTAGAGGTCTACAGATTCTTTTACACTGCTGTTGATGGACTTACAGAGTAGGGAACTGGATTTTTCCTTTTTAAAAATCAGCAATTGTTTATCAAGAGAATGCTTTTAAATGGCTATAGGTTGTGACAGGTAATGCATTATAAGAAATAGAATAAAGCTTGTCTTTCTACTTATAATGGTCCTTCAAGTGTCCTCTATTGTCCTATTTTGTATTTTATAAATGCTTTTAATATTCTGATTGCCTTTGGCTTCCATGTGATAGGGAAAGGAAGTATTTACTTTTTGAGGTAATTTTTAGGTTCTTTCAACCTACTCTTTTTGTGATTGATCTTTAAAGTTTTATTTTGTTTATTTATTTAAAGGTTTTTTTTTTAAAAGATTGACACTTTAAAGTTCATTAGAAAATAGTTACGGTCTTGGTTGATGTTGGTTTCTTTATCTATTTCCTTTTTTTCAGATCTACAGTTTCTTTAAATACATTCATTTGTAACTTTCTGAGTCATGTGACCAACAAGATGGCAAGCTAGACATTTTTTATATCTACTGACTCTCAAATTTCTCCAAAAGAGGAATTATTAAAATAGAGCAATTATAGCTGAATTCATAGTATAAAAAAGTAAGAGAACTATAAAGGTAAAAGCCTTAGGAATTAATATTAACTAAAGATCTCACTCAGCACCCTACCAGCTTCCTCCTACTGACAGGGATTCAATCTTTATTTTATTTTTTTGTTACATTTTGGGTTCTGAGCTATCTATCTCCCTTCCTGCCTTCCTCCCTCCTTCCTAACACAGCACTATAGAAGGTTAACATTTGACACAGATATATATGTGAAACCATACAGTACATATTTTCATATAACAGTTCTTTTTCTGCAGGTGGAGACCATCTTCCTTCACAGGTCCCTTGGCATTGATTTGAATATTTATATTACTCAGAATAACTTAGCCATTTACAGTTACTCTTCAAACAATATTGTAGTTTCTTTTCAGTGCAATGTTCCTTTTGTTCTGCTCATTTCACTCTTCATTATTTCATGCAAGTCTTTCCAGGTTTTTCTAAAATCCATGTGCTCATCATTTCTTACAATAGAGTAGTTTAGAGATTCCTGTCCTTGAAGGACTCTTCACTCTCTGCCTGTCCCTTACCCCAATGCAACAAGCAAGAAATGGTACACAGAAAGGAGGGAATGGATAGGGCTTACTTCTGCCTGGGGTGCCCCTAAGTTAGGGAACCTCAGGTTTGCACAGAGACATTTCACAGCAAACTCACTGTTCCCTTCCCCAACCCTGCAAAAAGTAGATGATTCATTCCAGCCATAGAATAAAAGAACAAGAATCAAGGAAACAACTACACAAAAAGGGAGGGGGAGACCAGAGACTAAGTTGACTAGGGAGTGATTCCAAAGAAAAAATTTCAAGAGGAAAAATATTCAATTAATTTTTTTAATTTCAATTTTATTTTCAAGTCTAAATTCCCTCCCTCCCAACTTACCTTTAAACTAATGAGAAAGCAAGAAAAACAAAGCCTATTATTAATAACTAAGAAATAAGAAAAACAGATATGAATACTAAGAAACATAAAAACAAATTAATCATGTCCAAATATGTCTATCTATATATATCTAAAATCATGTCTATATCTAGAAATAAATATAGTGTATATTGTTCAGGTTCTGCTTTCTTCACCTTGCATCAGATCATACAAGTCTTTTCTGATTTCTCTGAAACCATTAACTTCATCATTTCCTATAACACAGTAGTAGTCCATGACATTAATATATAATAACTTATTCTGCTGCCCCTCAATTGATAGGCACTCCCTCAGTTTCTAAATCTTTGCCAGGACAAAAAGAGCTGGGTCTATTTCTTCTTTCTCTGATCTCTTTGTTGTATAGATCTAGTGGTAGTAAGGGCATTGTTCCAAATTGTTTTCCAGAATGGCTGGACTATTTCACAGCTACACTAAAAGTGCATTGTTTACCTACAGCCCCTCCAGCATTTATCATATTACTTTTTTTAATCAACTTTACCCATCTGATGGATATGAGGTGGTACTTCAGAGGTATGTTAATGTGCATTTCTCTAATTACTAATGATTTAGAAAATTCTATCAGATGACTATTGATCTCTTGGATTTCTTCCTCTGAAAATTGTCTATTCATATCTATTGACTATTTTTCAATTGAGTAATGGTTCATTCTTATAACTTTGAATCAGATCTCTATATACTTAAGAGAGACCTTTATCAGAAGAACCTGCTGCAAATCTCCCCCCCCCCACATTTCCTATTTCTAATTTCAGTTGCATTGGTTTTGTTTATTCAAAAACTTTTCAATTTTGTTTAATCTAAATTATCCATTTTATATCCTGTAGAGCTCTCTAGCTTTTGTTTGGTCATAAATTCTTTCCCTATCCATAGATCTGACAGGTGGTTTTTTTTCCACTTTCCCTAATTTGTTTATAATATTGCTCTTCTGCCTAAAGCATGAATCCATTTGGAGCCGGTCTTGTCATATGGTGCAGAATGTTGGTCTATAATTAGTTTCTGCCAGATTGCTTTGCAATTTTCTAACAGTTTTTATTGAATAGTGAATTCTTGCCTAAATAACTGGAATCTTTGTATTTATCAAACATTAGTCTACTGCAGTCATTTGTTTCTGTATATCGTGTTAATTTATTTGTAGTTAATGGAACTAGGGTACAGCGAATCATCCCTTACACTTAGTAAATACCATTGATGGGGACAAAAGTCAAGTGGTAGCAGCCAAGATGGTCTATCTGTGTTACACTATTATGCTGTGTAATCCATTTAGCTTTCATACGATAATATTTATTTCCAAAGGTATAAACATCACAAATATATAGACTTATTCTCTCAAAACATGGGAAGCATAATCTACTCTACTCCCCCACTTCACATCTTCTCAGTCTCTAGGGAAAGATAAGGGATAAGGGATAATATCAGTTAGCTTGTTTCCTATAAAGCACAGTTCCAGTTCCAAGGCCAAAAATATCCTCAGACTTGAGTCCCAACACCTTGGCTTCTCAGGCTTCCATTCTGGGATAGCTACAAAATTCTACTTGAAATCCTGGCTCCAAAGTCTTGGAACTTCCAGATCCTATCTCTCCTGACACCTGAAACTGAGAAGGACAAACAACACAAAACAGAAACAAACACCTCCTCAGGTTTATTTCTCTGAGCCAAGAAAAAAAGAACAAAGGAATGAAGGTACTTCCCTTCTTTATCAATTTAGTTTATGTCATCCATGCTATAAGCAGCAAATTACCATCAGGAAGGAGAGCTTGAGAAAGAGTGTCAAAAAGAGAATGTTCATCTCAGTAGGGACGATTTTTAAAATGCAAACAACCAATCCAAGGAGGCTACCCACCCACATGGTGGCATTCTGCACATATTCCAAAAGCTACTCAAGGTCTCCACTATGTTAGGCAAACTGGGCATGCCCAAAGAAGCCTGGGTTACCTCTGTTTTCTGCAATGAGACCTTTCCTGAAATCCCCCTTGCCATTGCTAATGTCTTCCCCTCTCAGATTTCTCCCCAAACAGAATATAAGCTCCTTGAGCACAAGAAACTTTTCTTTTTGCCCCATCTTTATATCCACAGACTTAACACAGTGTCTAGCACAAAGTAAACTTTTTTTTAAACTCTTACCTGCTTCTGCCTTAGAATTGGTTCAAAGGCAAAGGAGCAGTAAGGGCTAGGCTATTGGGATTGAAGTGATTTGCCCAGGATCACATAGCTAGGAAATGTCTGAGGACAGATTTAAACCCTCCAATCTTTAGCCCTGGATCTCTATCCACTTAGCACTTATCACTGCCCCATATACTTTTTTAAAAAACACTTACCTTCTACCTTACAATCAATACTGTGTATTGGTTCTAAGGCAGAAGAGTGATAAGGGCTAGACAAAGGGGGTTAAGTGACTTGCTCAGGGTCACACAGCTAGGAAGTTTCTGAGGCCAAATTTGATCCCAGGACCTTCCATCTCTAAGCCTGGCTCTCAATCCACTGAGCTACCCAGTTGCCCCCTCCCCCCCTGCAATATAGTCTTTTTTTTTTTAATTTTTTAAATCCTTAACTTCTGTGTATTGACTTATAGGTGGAAGAGTGGTAAGGGTAGGCAATGGGGGTCAAGTGACTTGCCCAGGGTCACACAGCTGGGAAGTGGCTGAGGCTGGATTTGAACCTAGGACCTCCCGTCTCTAGGCCTGGCTCTCAATCCACTGAGCTACCCAGATGCCCCCCCTGCAATATACTCTTAATAAATGTTTGATGATTAACTCTTGCCTTTACCTTCTATTTGCTAGAGATGAATATTCCAGGGAGAGGTAAAGTTCCATCCAAATTACCATTATAAAGTATATTCAAATAATGATTAAGTCATAGGCATTGATTTAAAGATGAATTATGCCCAGTTAAGTATTAATAATAAGTATTTTCTCTTTTCACCATTGCAATTTTTATCTTCAAAATTGGATACCAGTTGAGTTTCTTGGTCATGCCAACCTTTCTCACTATAACAAATTTAGAACCTAAAAGAAAGACCATCCCCACCACTCCCACTCCCCATCACACTCAAATTATCTTTGAGTCCTACCCTGCAAAGGGGTTAATGCACTCCCCCTACACTCTAGGTCTTGTCCTCCTCCAAGGCATTTCTATTTATTCAACCAACCACTTTACCATGTAACACACCCACATGGTCAGTGATATTTATACAACTAGCTACTTGCAATAATGTCACTTTTTCATCTTAAAAATAGCTATTTACTTAACTACAAATCAAAAGAAATATCACAAATATTCATACATTAAAGCAAATAAATAATCAATAAAATACATCACAATTCACATGTAAATGTTGGTCACACTCTTCCAGCAATTCACTTAGTATTTAGGGAGAAAAGTGGACATACACATAGAGTAGAGTTGGTAGAAAAGCTGATTGTACTTGACTATTACAACTTCAATCAACTTTGTATACATTTTTAAAACCTCTCTTTCACGGCTTCTTTAACCTGTCACTCTATAATGGGTCCATAATTCCTCCTAATAACATGTAAAGTTTGTTTTTGGAAGAATCTAGGGAGTGCAGTCTACATCCTAGGGGTGGGTCTAAGAAACACCAAACCTCATCATTAAATAATATGAAGCTGGAAGAAAAAGCTCACAAGTAAAATTCACTTTGCTTTAGCCAATAAGATACCAATACCTACATACTACCTACATGCCTACAGCTCCCACAGGGTTTTTTATCTTTTTTTTTTTTTAACAAAAAAGCATTATTTATTAAGTCCTTACTACATGTCAAACACCATGCTAATCTCTGGGAATACAAAGTAAGATAGCCCCTACTTTTAAAGGCTTCCTAGTTGTAAAATGGGCTTCTGGTGGCACAGTGGATAAAGAGTGCCTGTCTTGGATGAGGAAGACTCATCTTCCTGAGTTGAAATCTGACCCCAGATACTTGCCAGCTGTGTGACCCTGGGCAAGTCACTTGACGCTGATTGCCTCAGTTTCTTCATCTGTAAAATGAGTTGGAGAGGAAATGACAAACAACTCCAATATCTTTGTCAAGACAACCCCAAATGGGGTCATGAAGAGTTGGACACAATTGAAAACTATTGAAAAATAACGCTTGTAAAATAGTTTCAACCTTAGGATGTACACAGCATCTATACTAATGGTTGGCACATAAAGGAGAAATAGATGGCAGGGTATATATCGAGGCACATATGTGGAGAACATATCTTCAGGGCAAATACATGAGAGGCACAAATATAGGCAATAAATGTGACCAAAGAACAAGCAAGGAATGGCAGCACATTCATTGAAGAGCAGCAGTTCCTCCCTCTGATGGTACTATAAGGTTGCTGTTTGTCTTCAGTGATATTTCCTTATTCACACAGGACCTGCTTCCATATGGTCTAATAGTTCCTGAAAAAAAAATGTTGCTAAAAATGGCTTCTGTTAGCTGCTTGAGATTGGTTCACTGCCCTGTGCTCTTTGGCTGAAGCTTTGCTGGACTCACCACTTTGGTTTGATGCTGCTCCATGGGGCACATAGCTTCTGCCAGAAACTCCTCTTCTGGGCACTCTACTGACTTCATCTTCTCACTCAGCTGAAATCCTTAGCTAGTTCTTCAAGAAAAGAGTGGGTGCTGCAGGGCTCTTTCAGCTTAAATCAAAACTACAAAATTCATCCCTTTTTTCATGCCATTTTTGTAAAAGGCAGAAATGCCTGCCAAGAAATAGTCAAAAAGCTTCCCTCTTGGCCCTCTTTCTTTTTTTTTTTTTTTTTCATTCTCTTAGATCTTTGGTTCTAAATCCTCTTATCTCCCCAGCAAGAGCTTCCTCAGCCCAAATTTCAAATTTTTAAAATAAAAAACTGGGGTTTTCCCACCTAGCTAATGCCCTAAGGCTTACTGTGTTCTTTCTACTCTTCTTCTTGGTCCAGGAATTTATGTGCCTCTGTCATAAACCTTACTAGGGTTTAAAGTGAGCATTCTATATACTTCCCAATTTTCAAACTCTGAACACTAGACTATGTTCTGCATAATGGTGACTTACTCTAAATCTAATAACCACACTGGTTTTGGAGAGGTTCCTTTATTCAAACTCAAAGTTTGTGTTGAGGAGTAGTGATTGTTGAAACAAACTAAACCTAAGGGATGAAGTCTTTGCCTCTTTTACCAGCCTAATTTTCCCCCTAACTTTTCATGTGGTAATTTAGCCAATCAAAACCTGAAAGTGCATTTGAGAGATTCCCAATACCCATGCACCATATCACACTGTGGGAAAGCCAAAAAGATTAAACCATGAGAAGAAAGCACAGTTGTTTAAATTGTTTATTACTGGGCATGGGAAAAGGCAAGCAAATATCTCAAATCTTAAGAATCTAAAGCCATAATGGTTTTCAGTCTTGCCTGTGGTACCACCTTTTGCATGAATAATAAAGTCAGATGTAAAACCAACTCCCTAAGTAGCATATGTGAAGTAGATCTGGGAGAAACTCCAATTCTTTTTTACAAATATTCAGGGAGTTATATTTTTCTTACAGGGGAATAGGTTTTTAGTATCCTACAGAAAAATTCAAGGTGGAGAGAGGTAGGAAGAAAATGATAGAGGAAGGGAAGAGAAGGAAATGCAGAGGGAAGAGAATGAAATAAAAGAAGAAAAGAAAGTAAAGGCAATATATGAAAGAGATGGAAGAAGGAGAGGGAAGAGGGAAAGGAAGGGAAGGAAGGAAGGAAGGAAAGAAGGAAGGAAGGCTCATTTTGCTTAATCTATCAAACTAGTAAAAAGCAGATCAAAACAATTGGGCGAATCTTGTATGTTATCAAAATGAAAGAGAAATGTCCCCTAGAATTTGGCTAACATATAAATATACAAATAAGAGTTACACAAAATGCTATTGAAAAGATCAACAAGTAAATCACATGGTGTGAAATGTTCTAGAAATCTCACCTTGTTCTGATATACTCAAAGAATGTGTGGCATGAAACTCTCTCTGAGATTTCCTGAGAAAAATTACTTCTCCAGCCGAGAAGAATTTCTTGTAGCTGCTTCCAAATAGAATCTGTAGTAATGTTTCATAGAAAAGTCTGACCGTGGACTCTTTCTGTCTTTTTGCTTTGTGTTTCTTTCCTGGAATACAAATGATTGAGCATCCATGACTATCTCGGACATTCATGAGTGTCTGGATTCCTCAGTTGGTGCCTATTGCACCATATGGACCCTGCAGATACTAAAACACTTCCCAGAAGATGACCACCAACCAAATAAGCTCAACTCCTAGTCTGGCTTACCAGAAGGTACTGATCTTGAGGAAGCTGTTCATTCAGTGTAGTCCTAGTGAAAGTTAAATCCCTATTTAACAGCCCCACTAAGTGTCTCATTTTCTAGTATTTTAAATATCATTCTCAATAGGAGGTAAGCTATTAGAGCAGGGTTTAGGAGAGTAAAATTGAATAGATGAGTGTAGTAGATAGAGCACTAGGTGTGGAATTAAGAAGACACATCAGTTCAAATTTGGACTCGGACATTTACTAGCTGTGTAATTCCAGGCAAGACATTTAACCTATGTTAAATCAATACCAACAAATCATTTTACCTCTGTCAGCCTCAGTTTCCTCATCTGTAAAATGAGGATAATAATAGCACAAGGTTGTTATGAGGATAAAAAAAGATAATATTTGTTAAAGTTCTCTGATGTAGTACCTGGAACATAATAAATACTAGTTTCCTTCTCCCTTAGTGGTGACTGTGTAACATTTAAGTCTTTGCCAGTATGTACAAATGGGCATGGAGAAACTAATTGTATGGACATGAGCGGAGCAGTCTTCCAGTTCTCTAACATCACCTGCTTCTCCCTCATCTTGTTGCATGTAGTAAAAGGGATTTGACTTAGGAAGATTATGGGTAGTAAGGTGCGGGAGTCTAACTCCCACAGGTCCAGGAAATCTTGGTGGTGGGACAGCATCGGCCCATTCAGACGAATGAGAGGCAGTCTGAACTTCAGGCAGGCATCATGAATACTGCTCTGCTCTGCCTTAAGTAGGGTTTATTTTCATACACTTTCTTATACGCTTTGAGATCACACATAATGTTGACATGGAAATCCATTCTCATCCATTCTCATCATACATCTTAGAGACAATGTATTAAGTCATACATTAACTTTGTTACAACTTTTCATTCCCCACTAACTTTCAATATTTTTCAAGGTTTGTTTGACGTATCTCTTGGGCTGCAGTGGTGGGAATGTACAGGCCTTTTCATGGGAGACAATTTTTCCATTTATCATCCATTGTTCTTCTTTGTTAACATACCATACCGAATCAGGGACAGCGGGGGGTGGGGGGAGAAGTTGGAGACTGTTCTGGCCTGTTTTTGCAGGCACCTGTGTATGGGAGTAAGAGATCTAAGTTACAGTTTTCAAATCTTTAACATTAACTCACTATTTGCTGGTTTGTTGTAAAGTGACTTCTAGGGAATTTCTATATTAATACATGTAAAGGTGGGAATTTCCTAAGAGTCTGTAGAGGGCCTGTGAGGGTTCTAGTAACAGTCTTTACTGTTCTTCTGATTTTCCCTGGGGCTAAGTAGGGATATTGATCACAATAATTCCAATAATAAGGAGTGTTAGTAAGAGAAGAGCCACACAGGAGAAACTGAGTGAGGGGTTTCCATCCTTCCTGAGGCTGCCATGCACTTCATCGAGGTCCCCCTTGTGACCATGTCAGACAGGGTGGATTTTTTTAAAACATTTTTTAATATTCATTTTTAACATGTTTACATGCTTCATGCCCCTACTTTCCCTTTCACACCCCCCCCCCGCTCTCCCCCCACCCATGGCCGACGTGCATTTCCACTGGTTGTAACATGTGTCATCAATCAAGACCTATTTCCAAATTGTTGATAGTTGGATTGGTGTGGTAGTTTTGAGTCCACATCCCCAATCATGTCCACCCCAACCCATGCGTTCAAGCAATTGTTTATCTTCTATGTTTCCTCTCCTGCAGTCCTTCCTCTGAATGTGGGTAGCATCTTTACCATAAATCCCTCAGAGCTGTCTTGTGTCATTGCATTGCTGCTGGTACAGAAGTCCATTACATTCGATTTTGCCACAGTATATCAGTCTCTGTGTACAGTGTTCTTCTGGCTCTGCTCCTTTCACTCTGCATCAGTTCCTGGAGGTCTTTCCAGTTCACCTGGAGCTCCTCCAGTTTGACAGGGTGGATTTTGATGGCCCCCTGCAGTAAGGAGATGCAACTTCATCAGAAAGGCTTTGCATAGGGCCAGCTAGGTGGCTCAGTGGATTGAGAGCCAGGACTAGAGAGAGGAGGTCTAGGGTTCAATCTGGTCTCAGACACTTCCTAGCTTTGTGACCCGGGCAAGTCACTTAATCCCCATTGCCTAGCCTTTGCCACTCTTCTGTCTTGGAACCAATACACAGTATTGGTTCTAAGACAGAAGGTAAGGATTAAAGAAAAATGATGATGGTAACTTGACTCCTCTTCATTCTCATTCATCTTGAGGTCAGAGTCCTGCCAGGAATAATCTTCAAGCTTTGTGCCATCAAAATTGTACATTATGCCTTCTGTGAATCTATCTCTTATTTGGCCATGAATGTTTTCCCTATCCATAGATCTAACAATTAATTTCTTCCATGCTCCTCTACTGTTTATGTCACCCTTTATGTGTCCATTTATGTAGCCATTTGGCACTTGTCTTGATATGTGCTGAAAAAAAAAGTTGGTCTATTCCTTATGTCTGACAGATATGATCCAATCAGTTTTTGTTGGATGGTAAATTCTTCTTCTAATAGCTGGCCTTTGGGGAGGTCATAAAACACTAAGCTATTGTTCTCATTTCCTTCTGTATATTGTGTATCTATTCCATTTATCAACCTCTTTATTTCTTATCCAGTGCTAAACTGTTATGATAATTACAGCTTTGTAGCATGATTTCAGATCTGGTTACTCTGGGGATCCTTTACTTCCTACTTTTAAAAATTAATCCTCTTGATATTCCTGATATTTTGTACTGTCAAATGAATTTGGCTTGTTTTTTCTAGCTCTATAAAGTAATTCTTTGATAATTAGATTGGAATGGTTCTGGATGAGTAAATTTTCATTTAGGTAGTATTGTCATTTCTATCATATTGGTTCAGCCTAGCAATGATCAATTAATACTTCTCCCATTATTTAGGTCCATTTCTGTGTAAAGAGTATTTTGTGATTATGTTTACATAATTCCCATGTATATAAGTAGGTAGAATCTTAAGTATTTTATACTATCTATAGTTATTTGAAACAGAATATCTCTTTTTAACACTTCCTGTTGGATTTTCTTGGTATTATATAGAAATGATGGTGATTTATAGGGATTATATATATATGTATATATATATGTATATATATCTTACAACTTTGCTGAAATTAACTATTTCAATTAATTTTTGTTGACCTAGAATTTTCTAAATAAACCATTATATCATCTGCAAAAGTGGCAATTTTATCTTCTTTGCCCATATTTGAATTCACTAAATTTCTTTTTCTTTTCTTATTGTTATAGCTAACCTTACTACCACTATATTTAATAATAATGGAGATAATGAATATCCTTGCTTTACTCCTGATCTTATTAGAAAGTCTTGTGACATCCCCATTACAAATAATAATGTGTCTTGGTTTTAAATAGGTACAACTTACCATATTAAGGAAAGCTTCATTTGTTTCTATGCTCTCTAATGTTGTTTTTTTTTTTAAACCTTAACTTCTGTTTATTGGCTCATAGGTGGAAGAGTGGTAAGGGTGGGCAATGGGGGATCAAGTGACTTGCCCAGGGTCACACAGCTGGGAAGTGTCTAAGGCTGGCTTTGAACCTAGGATCTCCAGTCTCAGGACTGACTCTCAATCCACTGAGCTACCCAGCTGCCCCTCATTCTCTAATGTTTTTAAAAGGAATGCTATTTTGTTGAAACCTTTTTCTACATCTATTGGTGTAAACGTATGACTTTTGTTGTGCTTATTAGGAATACGGCCAATTATCTTCCTAACTTTCCTAATAATGAGCTAGCTGTGAATTAATGGTATATCTAGGAAATTCATATATAATTTCATGTATAATCTTTGTGATATGTTGTAGTCTCCTGGCTAATATTTTATTAAATATTTTTATGTCAATAGTCACTAAGAATATTGATCCATAGAGATGGGAGGTCCTAGGTCAAATCTGGCCTCAGACACTTCCCAGCTGTGTGACCCTGGGGGTCACTTGACCCCCATTGCCTACCCTTACCACTCTTCCACCAAGGAGCCAATACAGAGAAGTTAAGGGTTTTAAAAAAAAGTAAAAAAAAAAGAATATTGATCCATAGTTTCCTTTCTCTGTTTTGACTCTCCATGTTTAGTTATCAAGAGCATATTTGTGTCATAGAAGAATTTGATGAAGCCCCTTCTTTCTTACTCTTTCAAGCTGTTTATGTAGTACTGAAATTGTTCTTTTTGAAAGAATTCTCTTGTAAATCCTTTTAGTCCTAGCTGTTTTTTCTTTTAGGAATTCATTTATAACTTTTTCAATATTTTTTCAAACATAGGATTGTTTAATTATTCTATTTTCTATTTTGTTCATATGAGCAACATAGATGTTTATAAATATTCCTCAATTTCATTTAAGTAAACAGTTTTTTAAATAAACCACACATTTTTGCATAAAACATTAGATAAAGCAGCTCTTCATAATCTTTCTTTTTCTTCATTGTTGTGATTCACCTTTTTCATTTTTGATACTGGTAATTTGATCTTTTTCTTAATTAAGTTAATTAAAGCCTTGCTTATTTTTTTAACAGCTCCTAGTTTTATTTATTAATTCAGTGGGTTTTAGGCCTTCAGTTTTATTCATCTTTCCTCTGATTTTGAGAATATCTATTTTGGCATTTAATTAGGAATTATTAATTTGTTGGTTTTCTAGGGTTTTAAGTTTTTGTATGCCTTATTCACTGATCTACTCTTTTTCCCTTTCTTCGATGAAAGTGTTTAGAGATATAAATTCCTCCCCCAAGTATTGCTTTGACAGCATCTCAAAATTTTGGACATATTGTTTCATTGTTTGTCACTATCTTTGGTGAAATTATTGATTTTTTCTTTGATTTGTTTTTTGATTCACTTATTCTTTAAAATTGAGTTACTTTACAATTAATTTTTAATCTTTGCTTCGAAGGCCACTTACTGTAATTTTCATTGTATTGTGGTAACTAAAAGATTCATTAAATTACTTTTCTAAATTTTTAAGCATTTTTTTTGCCTTATTATGTGATCAATTTTTGTGAAGGTGCCATTCTCCTTGTTTTATTCTCATTCAATATTCTTCAGAGCTTGATCATATCCATATTTTTCTAAAATCCTAGAAAAATCCTTTATTTTTTATTTTTTTATAAGATTTATCAATAAGGGGGATAAATTGAGGTCCTCTGCTAGTATAATTTTATAATCTCTTTCTCCCTGTAACTAATTTATCTTCTCTTATATTTTCATATTTATTTTTCCCAATTTTATGTAAAAACAGTTTCTAACATTAGTTTTCTAAAATTTTGAGTCCCAAATTCTCTCCCTCTCTCTTCTTCTCCCTCCCTGAAATGGTAAGCAATTTAACATGGGTTCTACATGTGATATTACAGAAAACATATTTCCATATTGGTCATGTTGTAAAGGAAGACACATATTTTTAAAAATCACAAACAAAATAAAATGAAAAGCAATGTGCTTTGATGTGCTTTCATACTCCATCAGTTCTTTCTCTCAAGATGGATACTATTTTCTATCATAAGGCCTTCAGAATTATCTTGGATCTTTGTATTGCTGAGAGTAGCTAAGTTGTTTACTGTTGATCATTATACAATATTGCTGTAATTTAACATATCTCTTAAGAATATAGATGCTATGCCATTTGGTGCCTACGTATCTAGAATTTCTATTAATTCTTTGTACTTCTTAGAAAAATAGTTTCCTGTTGATGTCTTTTAATTGGATTTTTTTAGTGTTGTTTTTTCTGATATGATTGTTACTCTGTCTTTTTTATTTTTGCTGAAACATAATAGATTGTTGATGTATCATAATAGCTCCAAATCCTCATTTTAACTCTGTGTATTTCTTTCTGTTTCTTTTTTTAAAATGTTATTGGATTATGGTGTCTTTTTAATTCACTCTGCTGTCCTTTTCTATTATTATTATGGGTGAGATCATCCCAGTTCATTCATAGTTATGATTTTTAATTATATATTTCCCATTGGATTCTCAGTAATTTTCCTTTTCTTTTTTCCTATTCCTTATTAAAGAATTTATTTTGCTTCTGATTAATCTCTGCAATTCCTTCTTTATCCTTTAGCCCCTTTCCCTCCTGTTACCATGTTGCCTGAAATGTATTTATATATTTTTCCTCCTTACCAATTCATATCACCAGTTTCCTCCTTCTTCCCTCTTGCTTATATAGTCATCTATTTGTGTACCACATTTATGTGAAATAGTTTTCCTTACTTTTCCTTTCCTTCCCCCTACTCTTGCTTTATATTTCTCTTTCATATCCTTCTAATTCTTCTATTTAAATCATCAAATCATAACAGAATCAACCCCAGAGTCTAATTAGATTTCTTCTGTCACTGATGATGATATACTTTTTAATCAGGAAAAACTTATTAAAGGCCTAAGAAATTTTCTTTTTATGCTTTATTGAATTCTTATATGATTTATTTATTTAGTATTTGGAATTTGTTGGGCATGGCTTTCAGAAAGATTAAACTGTCTCTCCTCCATCTGTTTGCCAGGTCAGTTGTTTTTCCCTATATATTACTTCACTTTTTTCTATTTTTTTCAATCGCTTAGCTTTGTTTTAATACTTCTGATGTTTCATGAAGTCATTTTCTTCCACTTGGCCAATTCTAATTTTGGAGTAGTTCTTTTTTTTAATCCCCTTCTTCCAACCTGAAAATTCTTTTTTCATATCTTTTTTCCATAATTCTAATTTTTCCCATTTTTTAACTCACATGATTTTTAAAATTATTTAACTCTCGCTTTATCTTTCAAAAATTCTCTTTCAGTTTGTGTCCAAGCTGCATTTTCTTTTGAAGTTTTGCTTACAGATCTTTTAGAATCATTCTCTTCTTTACTATTGAGCTTTCCTTCACCATAATGTCTCTTTATGGTGAAATCTTTTTTCTTTGTTCATTCTTCCAGTCTGTTTATTCACTTTGGCTTTCAAGCTGAGGCCAGGCTCTAACTTTCCAGGTGCAAGTTGGAGAATATCTGAACTGAGCTTCTGTCCTCTTGGATCTTTTTGCTATGTTCCCAGCTTAGGCACCTCTTGTATAATGAAATATATTGGAGAAAAATCCCTAAAAGAATTATGCCCTCAATGTTATACATCTTTGTAAAGCTTTCCAAAGTTCCTTTAAGGTACAAGTCAGCTCATGATTTTCCTGCTTACAGTTTAGCTGGAGCAGTTCTAGATGTCCTTGTTCTAACTCTCAGAACTAATTAGCTTTGAGGACTTCCACACTAATAACTCTTATCACTTTGTACTTGGAATGATAGCACTTTCAAAAAAAAAAAAAAAGCTCTGGGTACAGTTTCAGACAAGTCTTCCAGATGACTTTTTGGACATAACAGCTCAGTGGGACTCAGTGGATCTCTGTAAAGCGAGGGATGTGGAGTCACAGAAAATCTGAAGCATTGTTTTTTTTAAAATTATTCTTTCAGTAACCTTTAGAGACACTCTGCTCATATACATACTCCCAATATCTTCACAAATGATTAGCATGCTTCCTTTCTTGCCATCTAATTGATTAGATGAGGGGGAAAGCTCAGCTCAAGTTGGAAAATTTTTTGTTTTCTTTTAAAGAGACTTCACTTAAGAAAACTGGAAATTTTCTAATTTGTGCAAAGACTTCTTTTCTCTTGCTCTGGTCAATCAGGGGATATGAAGAAAAACTTAGAAAGGCACACACATTTGTGCAATAGTAAGGGCAAGGGACAAAAGATGATGTGGATAATTAGGTTATAGGGCACTGGACCTATTAAGACAGGGAGATCTTAATTCAAATATGGCCTAAGACTTACTTGCTATATAACCCTGGGCAAGTCTCTTGGCCCTATTTCTTTCTGTTTCCTCATCTGTAAAATGAGCTGGAGAAGGAAATAGCAAGGCTTTGCCAAGACAACTCCAAACAGGGACACAAAGAGTTGAATTTGACTTCTTGGTTAGTTCTGTACTAAATGAACAACAACAAAAATGATGACCAAATGTTTATATTCTAATGAGGGACAAGAGTTAAGAAGAACAATGTCTTTTACAATGATTTTGTTCTGCTTTGATAATATTAATAGGAAAAGAAAAAGAAGAGGAAAATAATACACTGGTATATAAATAAAGAATCAGGATGCAGAATTTACTATTTCTCCTAATTGAGTAGTATAAGAAAACTATGAAAATACTCAGGAAGGAGTGGGAGGAATGGGCATCTCCTGAACCTTGCTTATCTGAACCAGGCAAAGGAAGGTAAAAAAAATCACATACACAGAGTTTACTGTAATAATAAATTAGACTTAACAGTGAAACAAAAGGGGACCGAGAGAGAAGTGTGTTTAAAAGAGATTAAACTAGGTCAAGGAATAAACAGAAGAAAAATAAACCTCCATCTCAGTGGATGAATTTTAAAGGAGTTTAAAAAAATAAATAACATGTAAGAATCAGTGATTTGGGTCATGTATCAGGAAGAGAGGAGACACAGTGCTGTGATATCAGATATTTCTTTATAGATATAGTAATAATGCTCACAGTCCTGTTTCTCTGACTTTTTTGTAAAGAATGGGAAGACAAATAAAGGAAAAAGAAGAGAAAATGATGGAGAAAAATACAAAGTTTAGAGGTATATCCATGAATATAAATGGAATGAACTCAACCACAGAGTGGAAGAGATTGACAGAATGGATTAGAAAGAGGAATCATCCGTTATTTTGTTTATGAGAAAAGTACTTGAAACATGAAGACTCACAAAGGGTTTGGGAGAAATTTGAAGGAGGCAATCGTTTATCTTTTTGAGAAGATTGTTGCCCAATTTTACCCTTATCTGGATGGATGTGACCATAGTCAAAATAGATTATAAAGAACTAACCAAGAAGTTTTATAGGATTAATGGAAAGCTCAGTTCAGTGAAAACAACATTGGCTTTGCAATAAAAAATCCAAACAAGGTTTAAATAGTGCTTCTGATGCAAACTATCTGATGCTGGGCAAACCTCAATTTCCC
The DNA here is from genome assembly GCF_016433145.1 of Gracilinanus agilis. Classification (NCBI taxonomy): domain Eukaryota; kingdom Metazoa; phylum Chordata; class Mammalia; order Didelphimorphia; family Didelphidae; genus Gracilinanus; species Gracilinanus agilis. The sequence continues at coordinate 415,449,128 of NC_058132.1, read as the reverse complement.
TAGATGCCAGTTTTCTTTTCTTTTTTTTTTTTTTAAACTCTTACCTTCTATCTTGGAATCAATACTGTGTTTTGATTCCAAGGCAGAAGAGTGGTAAGGGCTAGGCAATGGGGGTTAAGTGAATTGCCCAGGGTCACACAGCTTCAGGAGTGTCTGAGGCCAGATTTGAACCCAGAACCTCCCTCCTCTAGGCCTGGCTCTCAATCCACTGAGCCACCTAGCTGCCCACCCGCCTACCCCTGCCCAATTTTCTGACCTATAAAATGAAGGCATTGGACCAAGAAATTTCTAAGGTTCCTTCATACTTTCATCCTATAATCCTATGAAAATGAGGAACAAAAGACAAATGTATAATGCCTCTTGTATACTTTAAAAAGCAAGCATAAATCATGATCTTAGCTAGGACAACAGTAAAAAAATAAACATCATTAAAAGAATAAGCGGGGAAAAAAACAACATGATGTTTAAAAGCACCAGAGATAGTGAAATAATAAAAACATTTAATATATTACCCAGACCACCATGTAAAACCTAAGGCACACTATCCCATAATTCTATAGAATTTTAGTGGGAAGTCTGACCAAACATATAGAAGTCACCAATGTGCACATATAGGAAGAACATGTCATCAAGGCAACTCATACTTTTGGCACTTCAAAACCCATTGTCACTTCCCTCCTTAAAGTGACTTAATTCTTCCTCCTCTGGGTTCATCTTCTCCCCTGAGTAGGTCACTAGATATAGTCACATTTTGTATTTCCCTTAAATAGTTTGCCAATTTTTGCCTGCTTGCTATATTTCTTCTCTATGGTAGTCATGGGAACCAAATATTTGTTTTTCTCTTTGGAAGAAACAAACAAACAAAAATGATTCTTTAAGCCTTTACCCCTCCATGGCTCAATGTCCAATGACCAGAGATGTCTCTCTTCTCAAGTTCAAGATGTTTTTTCTGCCTCAATACATCTCTCAGTGTGAGTCACTATGACCAAAGAAGGGAGGGAGAAGAAATTCCCTTCCACCTCCTTCTTAACAGGCCAAATTATTCTTCCAAAGCATACTGTCTTTCAGACATTCCTTGGAGCTGGTACCTGCCTCAACTATTGTCTTATAGGATATGTCTCACTTTTAAAGAGCTACTTGTATTATGGCAAATCCATGGTCAGCCAGTAACTAGCTGCCCATGGTATTCCATCTGTTTTGATAGAAGAACTTATATTTTAAGGCACTTAATTATGTACTTTATGTATTTTATTATGTATGTAAAGTACTTTATTATGTAAATCACTATATTATGTAACTTTTTTATATTTTAAGGCTTTAACACCTAGTTGTCTTTGATAATTATTTCCTTAAGTTCTGGAATTTTATTAATTGGCTTGTAAGAAAATTGGTGGATTAGGGATGTCCCAACCAACTTCTCTCCTCCTCTACTACCACCATTATACTAATTTGGTGTTTCCTGATTTAAAATGCTAAGTAAAATGTTCCACCTAATAAATGATTAAAGTCAGTTTTATGTTAAGAAGCTACTTTAAGATCAGTTCACCTTTGTTTTCAAATCTGCATTATATAGCATAAAATTATTTTCCTACACAATTCTTATAAAAAGACAAAGTTAAAAATGCACCTAGTAATAATAGTCCAGTGTCTATAGAAATTTTACCTGCTTAAAAATGAACCATTAAATCTTAACTACATTAAAAGCACATGGAATTTGGTATCACCATGGAAACTAACTGGATATTTTCCTGCCCTTTTTTTTATTGCTCTGTTGCTCTTCTGTTTTGAAGGTGGTCTTTAGCAAATACTGCAGTTCCAGTGACATTATGGACCTAGTCTGCATTGCAACTGGTTTACCACGGTAAGTTCTCTGGAATTGTCCTTATTTGGACCAGGCATTTTCTGTTGTCACTTTCCTAAGTTCATATTTATGGGAAAAAATATTAAGACAGGGAAGATCATCACATATGAGGATCAAGATAAATTTTGCTGAGAACAAGGAAGCATTGCAGAAATGCCCAATATGGATTATCTCTTCTGTCCTAAGGGGTTTTAAAAATGTCAATAAAAGTAAAGTATTGTCATCTAGAAATAATGTGGCACAGATTTGGTTGAGAACAAGGGATTCAAGATACAACTTTAAATTCTGGTTCTACCTCCTGACATGTCTTTTTTAAAATAGTTTTCTTCTTGTAGAAGATAAGAGTTTACCTGGGACTTAAGGGAAGCCACGGAACAGAGCAGGCAGGGATGAGGAGGGAGAGCATTCCAGGCATAGGAGAAAGACAGAGAAAATGCCTGGTGCCAAAGAGATGAAGTGTCTTATACTTGGAACAGTAAGGAGGCCAGTGTCACTAGATCAATGAGAAATTGATGGGGAGTAAAACGTAAGAAGGCTATAAAGACCGAAAGACTTTGAATGTCAAAACAGGGCAGAGGAATAGTGCTATTTGATCTTAAAGGCAATAAGGAGTTACTGGAGTTTATTGAGTAAGAGAGTGAGTTGTTTGGATGTGCACTTTAAGAAAATCACCTAGGTGGCTGAGTAAAGAATGAGAGAGATTTGGGGCAGGCAGACTCACCAGAAGACTATTGCAAAAGCCTAGGCATAAGGCAATGAGACTCTGGACCCAACTGATGGCAATGTCAGAAGAAAGAAGGGAAAGTTTTCAGCAGATGTTGCAAAGGTGTCGAGGATGACACTATTAGATTAAAATTAATATTTCCAAGTTCTTGTTTTCCTTAAAGTTTGTTAATAATCACTTGAAATAGAAAAAGCAGATAAGCATAGATTTAAAGTCTCTTTTTTACTCTAAGTCTGACCACTTGTAGCTCATCTTCCAGGATTCTCCATCCATCTCACCTGCCTGCTCAAGGAAGTAGAGATCTAGACCCAGGTGGGGTCCACCCACACCCTTTTATTTACATTCATAGACGCAGTACTGGCATGTAAAAAATGGGATGAACCAGGTCAGCAATCCAGGAGGGGCAGGGGATGAAACTCCCTCTACACAATCTAGGTTGTGATCCTGAGGGACTTGGAAGATGATATTGCCCTCTACAGGAAGTTGGGTGAAGATGGAATAAACTTTAGGATGAAAGATGCAAATTCGATTTTAAACATTTTTATTTTAAGATATCTATCATACATAAAGTTTGAGATATCTGAAAGGCAGTTGGAGATTTGAGATTGGAGGTCAACAGAGAGGTACTGGAAGGATAAGTAGATATGAGGAGCATTAGCATAAAATGATAATTAAATTCATGAGGAGTTAATAAACTGATTCTAAGTGAAGGAGGATAGAGGAAGAAGAGAGCCCAGTTTAGAACCCTGTGGGAAAGCTATGGCTAGTGGGCATAATCTGGATGATATTTAGCAAAGGAGACTGAGATAGAGTGATGAGATAGGTAGGAGGAGAACCAGGAGAGCAATGCTGTCTTGAAGGACAGAATGATCAGTATTTTCAAAGCTTAAAGAAAGGTTGAGGAGAATGGGGAATGAGAAAATATCAGCACTGGCTGATATTCTTCAGTAGCTCCCATTGGTACTATCTTGACAATTTGTCTATTTTAGTAAATGTGCTTCCTAATAATACATTACCAGCACTAAATTCCGTTTCTCTTCACTCTCAGTCTCAGGCTCTTTCTATTACACCAAATTTGATTCATTATAATAAAACTATTCATAAGGAAGGAACAATCAGCTAGGAAAGAATTGTAACATCATACAATGTTAGATATGTAAGCATCCTTGGAAATCATCTATTCCATCCATATCAGATGAGAAAACTGTTTGATCAAGGTACAAAAGTCGATTGCAATTAAAATGGCAAATGATATGAACAATATTCCACAGATGGAAACTATTCATATTTTCTACTTTACATTTTAAGTTTTTCCTGATATCAGAGATTCTCTGAAAATTTGCATGGCTTCTGCTGGAAATATATACAAGAATATGTATGTATATATTTGTTGAGATGAATGTTGCATTCGTGAATGAATGAGTGAATATTTGTGAAAGCCAATAGATTAGCAAAAACATTTTTCATGCAAAATTAAGTATTCCAGTTTGCATGGATACTTTAAAAATAGCATTTTTACCTTTTAGCAATGCTTCATATGTAACCTTTAAATGCATACTTAAAGAGAAAGCTTTTATCTTCAAACACTGTGAGCATGTTTAATAAAAATGAAAGTTAAACTGGGTTAGGCTTCTGTATTGCAATTCAGGCTTTATTCAGAAACAAAAATCTGCAAGGTCCCAAGTTAACAACTAAAACAGAAAATAATACTATTTATTTTTAAAGAGGATCTTGGGAAAAAGCTTGTTTTCATAACTTACAACTGCATCTCATATTATGTGTATATACCAGTTCAGATAGTGAATCCTAAGAGAAATGTGAACAGAAAAGAAAGGCAAATATGGTTTTATTGGTACTTGATGTTGATTTTAATTTTCCTGTTAGTTTTTGTCTGCCAGTTCAATATTTCAGATCTATGTTTGAAAAAGAAGCATTTAATTTTTCATGTCATTTTCCTCTGATTAGACTGATTAGTCATGTCATTTCATTCCTAGTGTAAACACGTCATTTCAGTAACTATAAAGCACTTATGTGCAAGGCTCTGAAGCCAATACCAAGATAAACAAAATGTGAAGTTCCTTTCCTCATCGAACCTACAATCTAACACACAATCTGTACAAAAATAAATGTAATACAAATGTATATAAAACCACTATGAAGAACCATGATCAGATCAGGAATTTGCCATCACTTCTTGTTAGAAAGAAATAAAGCATTCCAATATACATAATTTGTAAGATTTATTGTACTGCTTACATTTTATATAGAGCATCAATAATCCTTTTAGGATAAAGAGTCAACCAGATCTGTTTTTTCAAAAGGGCTCAACCTCCTTTCTCCCTCACATGTTCCCCCATCCAATTATCTTTTAAACTTATTATTTTATTTAAATTTTAAATTTAAATTTAATTGTATATATAATTTATATGTGATATATAATTAAAAAATAATTTAATTTTAAAATTTAAACTTTAAATGATCATAATTGGGATATTTTATTTGTTAGGTTAATAAAATTAATTTAATATTCAATTATTTGAAATTTTATAGCATTCATTTATGTATATACATATATATAAAGATGTAATAAAGTTATTTTTCCATGGATGGAGCTGTAATTTTTAATGGTTCTTTTTTTATAAATGATATCCATTCATATCCACCATTATTCAACCACTATCCTTATTTCAGTACTCTAGTGCTTATAAATTCTGAAGATAGAGACTGTGTCATATTCTGGCCATATTTCCTCTAAGTTACAAAAGTCTTTTATATGATGTATTATATTTCAGAGATCTGTGAAAACTGAAGTTTAAAGAATGTTTTAAATATATTTTCAGGAATACAACAGTCTCACTTTTGACCATAGATGATGCTATGGTCTCTATTGATCCAACAATGCCAACAAATTCAGAAAGGTAAATGACATTTTCTTTTTTATCATATTATGTAACCTGAGACAATGTTCTGCAATAAAGAACAGTGATCCTGGACATTCTCTTTTTAAAATGTTTTATTGAGGTTTTTTTGTCCATAAATCACTTTTATTTCCAAATACATTCCTTGTCTACTACTCCATAAGGTCTCTCTTAAAGCAAAGAAAGAGGGATGAAAGCAATTAAACAATTTTACTAACATATCAAATTGAGTTTGACAACACATGTAATGTTCCAGACTTTTAACTATCAAATTTTTGAGAGACAAAATATGTATATATATATATATATATCTTTTCTTATACTTATTTCTATATATAACTGAAAACAAAATTTTTTTAAGTTTAAAAAAAAGAATCTAGGGGCAGCTAGGTAGAGTAGTGGATAGAGCACCAAGCCTGGAACCTAGAGTTCCTGGGTTCAAATCTGGATTCATACACTTTCTAGTTATGTGACCCTGGGCAAGTCATTTAACTCCAATTGTCCACCCCTTGCTCCTCTTCTGTCTTAGAATTGATCCTAAGACAGAAGGTAAGGGTTTAAACATACTCCTTTATTCTTTAAGACCAACAAAAATTCAAGTACTCTGTAAAGGTTTTTCATGATCTTACATGAGTTCACTTTCCTGTGAACTCTTTTGAAATCATTGTTTTACTAATTCATCTGCTATCTTTATAGCACTCTGGGATTTCTCTCCTGTTATTTTTAAGCTGTTATTTATATCTTTTAATGTTATTTAACTGGTTTTGTGCATATTATTTCCCTAAGTAAGTTATAGCTTCCCTAAAGAGAGGGATTGCAGATTTTTGTATACCTCTATGACACCTAGCATATTTAGTGTATAATAGTTATCAATAAATATTTGTTATAAATGTTCAATTTTACCTTATTTCCCAATAAAATGATAAAACTTGTGAGTGTAGAGGACCATAATATTGTTGCACTTAATGGATAAATGATTAAAAGCCAAAAGTTCAAATTAATCACTATCAGCAAAGTGATGTGTATATGTGTGTGTGATTGCTTAGACAAAACTCTGAATGAAGTTAATATTGAAAAAAAGTATTTCAGAACGCATATTTAATAGAAATGTCCCAGAGAAATATTGTGGTTACTCAAAGTCAAGAGATTTAAGAAACTAAACTTTCAAATAAACTCAGTTTTGCAAAGATAACCCACTATTTTTTTGTTTAGAAGAGGGAAGGGAAGGGAAGCGAAGGGAAGGAGAAATTAAGTGCCTGATATGTGCCAAGCACTCTGCTGAAAGATTTACAAATATTATCTCATTTGATTCTCAGAACAAACCTATGAGATAAGCCTAATTTTATAATTGAAGGATTTGTCTTTTATTTCCAATTAAATTTTATTTTTAACCAATTACATGTAAAAACAGTTTCTAACATTTTTTCCAAAAAAATTGAGCCTTGTATTTTCTCCCTTTCTCTCCATTCTCCATCCCTATTGTGATGATAAGCAATCTCATATAGATTCTACATGTGCAATCATATAAAATATTTTCCCATATTAATCCTTTTGTGGAAGGAATTTCAAATAGAAAAAAAAAATTAAGAAAGTGAAAAGTTTGCTTTAGACTAGATTCAGACTCTTTTCAGTTCTTTTTCTCTGGAGGCAGATGCTTGTAAAAAGATATTTGTGAAATACTTAACACAGTGTCTAACATATAAGAGGCTCTTTTTAAAAAAAACCTTGACCTTCCATCTTAGAATCAATATAGTATATTGGTTCCCAGGCAGAAAAACAGTAAGGGCTAGGCAATGGAATTTAAGTGATTTTCCCAAAGTCAATTAGGACTTGTGTGATGTCAGATTTGAGAGTAGGACCTCCCATCTCTAGGGCTGGCTCTCAATCCACTGAGCTACCTACCTGCCCCTGATAATTCAGTTTTAAGCATGTTTGGTTTAAGATGTCGTTTGAACATCCAATTTGAAATGTTCAGTAGGTAATTTGTGTCTTAGGACTGAACCTTGGGGAAAAGATATGGGCTGGATACCAAGAGAAGGGGTACAGGGAAAGAAAAGGAAGGGGACCAGTTCAGAATCAAGGTTAGTATCCATAGTTAGAATATGTGATACAGATGATGAGCCCACAAGAGTCTTGTCAGGGAGGTGAACTAGAAAAGCATAGTACCCTAAAACCCAAAGAGTGTCCAAGAGGCAGGACTGAAGTCAGGAGTACCTGGGTTCAAATCTGGTCTCAGATATTTCCCAGTTGTGTGATCCTGGAGAAGTCACTTAACCCTTGTCACTCTTCAGTCAAAGGCATCACTATTCTTCCAGCCTCTCAAGTTTGTAACCTCCACATTATCCTTGTTTCTTCCTTCTCCCTCACACCTTCCCTATATCCATGAGTTATCAAATCTTGCTGTTTCTACGTTCATGATATGTCTTGAATTGTATCCATCTTTTCCACTCACCTCTGTTCAGACCTTCATCACTTTTGACCTAGATTTTGCATCAACTACCAATGTTATCTTCATGTGAATGTCATTCTAGCAAAGCTTGGATTAACTGCCTTGAAAGGGTGGTCTATGTTGCTGAAGATCTTGGGAGATGTATTCCTTCTCAGCTCAAAAAGAAAGGAGGATATCTTGGGATAGAAATTTAAAGGAGGAGTTTTGGGAGTTTTTTTCAGCTAAAGTAGGAGTTTAAATTTTCTGGAGAAAAAAAAGAATGTCAATTATTGTATTTGTTGTAAACTATCTGACAAGCCTTTTCTGGAGACTACTTGGTAGAAGGCTCTGGAGAATGTGTTCAAATCAGATAATCAAGAACCATATTAGTTCTGACACATTAATTAGGTGATAATACATCACAATCAATCAGTCACTCAAAAAATAAAAATTATACCAGATAGGAAATTATTTTAATAGGCTAGGAAATTTTACCACAACTCCAGGAATTAGCTGTAAATTATCAAACGAGTTGGAGAAATCACAGAAATTGGACTTGTAGTGTTTTACTTTCCATCATCCCTCTAATCAAAGAATGAGATACTAAGGAAGTTCATCAGCTTTACAGGCTGCTCAGAGCACTTCTCCAAGGTGAGGGAATTCAGATGAAAAGATCAGCTTTTTTCCTCAATTTACACACACACACACACACACACACATTTATATGCTATATAACATTTATCTTTTCATATAATACATATACATATATTCCATAGATTAGATAAAAAGATAAATGTAAGGAAGTTAGAAAGTTCAACCTTTGCCTAAATATATTTTTTAGACCTTTACTTTTTGTCTTAGTAGTACATCTAAGACAGAAAGACCTTTGGTAGGCAAATGAGATTAAATGACTTGTCTGGGGTCACATAGCTAGAAAATGGCTGAGGTCAGATTTGAACCCAAGTCTTTCTGATTCCAGGCCTGGTACTCTAACCACTGTGCCATCAACCTACCCCTCTCTAAATATTAAGAAATTTCTGAACTGGGGGCTCAGAGGAATGATGATTGAATTCATGATTTTTTTTACCTAAAATATACTCCCTAAAACTGAAAGAGGAACCATAGGGACTGTGGATTTTAAAATTAACAAAGTATAATATTTATAGAGATTTATTAATATTTAACTAGAGAGCTAGAGAACACAGAGAACGTTCCCCACTCAATTCACATGGGAAAGAGAGCTAGAGGGGCATTACTCAAAACTTATAAACAATCACACAAAACACCCATGTAAACAGAAAGGAAAAGGAATTGTGGGTAGTACAGAAAGGAATCCTGGGCAATGCAGTTCCAGGGGTTCAATATTTTCCAACTATACAGGACAGTAGGGGCCATTATATTGCTCTCTAGGATAAAAATAAACTAATCTTTGTAAAAGGGCATTATATATATGCATGCATGTATTTACTAACTTATTTTTAAATTATATATATTAACATTTTAATTATCATAGTGTATATATTTTATATATTCCTATTAAAATATTTCTTACATTAGAATATATATTCATTGTAAGAATTGTTTCATTTTTTGTTCTTGTATTTCCAGTGGCTAACATAATGCCTGACATATAGTCAATCGTTAATAAATATTTATTGATTGATTTTAATCCCAATGGTCTAAATTTGAGGTTATGTCTTGAGATCAATTAGGAATTATAAAAGAGATCGAGCTACTTCTCAGAGTTGGTGGGATGATAACTAAAGACAGGAAGAAAAATTGTTCAACTCATTTTACTTCTCATTTCTCTGGCAAGGGGAACAATTTTTCATAAAGTGAAGAATTTCCAGAAAAGAGCTTCTACTTCGAGCCATATGAAGATCAAGTTGAAGGAAGTGAGAGTTTATCTTGGAGCAAAGAAAACTTAAAGAGGTTATAATAGTTAACTTCCAAGTATTTTCAGTGCCATCCTGTGGAAGATGAAATAGACTTGTAAAAAGATTGCTAGGCTATTTATATCCTTTGACCTAATCATCCCACATCTGGCCATATGCCTGATAGAGACTAAAGACAGGCAGAAATATTTCATTTATATCAAAGCATTCAGAGCATTGCTTTTAGTGGTAACAAAAAAATCCTCAAAAAATAAAAACTTTAGAAACAAAGAGATATCCTTTAGTTTGGGAAATGGCTGGGAAAAAATATGGTTTTCCTGCAGTGTGTGCCCTCCTTATGTCTACCTCAGACTCTAGCTTCATTTAATGTTAAATTCATGTACCATTTCCTTTAGGAAATTATTCTTGGTTTTCCTAGCTGTTTGGTCTCTCCTCAAATTATTATGCCTGTATGATATTTTTATATATTATATATCCTTCTGCTTCTTGAGGGCTCAGAATTTTATTTTCTATATCTCTGGTATTTAACACAGCATCTCATGCAGAGGAGACATTTCATAAATGCTTATTAAATTAAAATGTAATATAATACTATTTTGCTGTAAGAAATGACAAATATAAAGAATTTAGAGAAACATGGAAAGACACAAATGGACTGAAGCAGAGAGAAGAAACCAGAATGTAGAGAACAATATGCATAAAAATCATTGGATTTTTTTTTTACCTCTTTCCAGTAGGCCAATTCTGTTTTTTAGAAACTCTTTTCTTCATTGGATTTTTGCGTCTGTTTTTCCAGTTGACCAATTTTGCTTTTTAAGCTGTTATTTTATTTTTGCATTCATTTTTTCCCCCATTTTCCTTTAACCTGTCTTATTTGAATTGTTAATTCCTTTTTAAGTGTTGGCAGCACTTGAGACCAATTTCCATTTTTCTTTGAAGTTTTGTGCATAGTTGCTTGGATCTCACCATCCCCTGTTGATTCTGTGATTTGCTCTTTGTCTCCATAGAAATTTCCTAGAGTTAGGAATTTCTTTTGCTGTTTAATATGCATAATAATCAAAATGCCCATATATATATATATGCATATATATAAGCAAACTGTACTAAAAGACATAAGAACTCAAATTAAATGAAATAACCAATCTTCTTTCCAAAGAACCAAAGCAGAGTTTTATATAGGGAAGAAAGTGACAAAGGAGATTATTGGGAAGTGATAGTTGTGTAAAAAAAATTACCAATAAAACTTTTTTTTCTTTTTTTTTTTTAAATCCTTAACTTCCATTGTGTTGGTTGGTTCCTTGGTGGAAGATAAGGGTGGGCAATGGGGGTCAAGTGACTTGCCCAGGGTCACACAGCTGGGAAGTGTCTGAGGTCAGATTTGAACCTAGGACCTCCTGTCTGTAGGCCTGACTCTCAATCCACTGAGCTACCCAGCTGCCCCCAAAACTTTTTTTTAAATAGAAGTGATAGGCTTGCTTTGCTCCTCCCAGAAGGTAGATTAGGAGCAAGAGACAAAAGTTGCAAAGATATAATTAAGGCTGTTTATGAGGAAAAGCTTCTAACAACCAGATCTATCCAAAATTAGAATGAATTGCCTTGAAAATTGGATCATTACAAGTCACCAAGTTAGATGACAACTGCCAAGAATATAATAAATAGAATTCTGTTTCTGGTATAGATGGATTAAATGGTCATTATTGTCTCTTCTTTGAATTTCTGTGATACTGTGAATAGTTTTGTCTCCACAAAATACAAGGTGATATATTACTGAACTTTAGAATCACATATTACTTAGGTTCAGTGTAAGAGAACTGCAATTTGAGAGCCCATAAAGTACCTAATCATGGTTCTATTGGAATCCATAAATTAACACAATATGTAATTGAGACCAAATAGCAAAATATATACTCAAATAGATCTGTGACCATTAACATGGCAATTCCATAGCAAGTTGCAAATCACGTTGTATTCTTCTCTCACAACCTGTGTCATTCTTGTCTAAGACCTCTCCTAAGCATTCACCCAACATGCTGGCCTCCACTGCTTTCTTTTGATATCTTACAGATACCAGTGGAAAACATGAGCTGTCTAATGGCTGTTCCTCACTCTTCTCATATGACTGACCCATCTCCTCTTTGCCCCTATATTTATTTGAAGATATATTTTCCTCCAGCTCTTCATAGTTCTTGTTTATTCTATGTTTCAGCCTACTCACACCCACTATGGACCTCTCCATTTGCCTTCTGGGTGATATTTACTTCCAATCCTTCAAAAACTATAGAATTCCATGACTCACAGTCTTATAACACTGCCACAAAAATATTGATATTAAAAATATGAATGTTTGTGTCTAGAAGATGTTGATATTTTTAAAGGTATTTTTAAATTGCTCTCTTCCTGCAGTTTAATTTTGAGTCCATGTTGCCAATTTATAGTATCTGTTTCAGGTTACCTCTGTAGATTGTTACTTCTGTAGATTGTTCATCTAACTGCATGTCATTAATCTAAAAATAGGCATTGTTCACATTTTTCAGCATCCTCAAAAATTTAGGTTAATCTTTTTTTAATCTGCATTTCCCCTCCCCCTCCCCCCCCCCCCCAGTATATGGTCAGGCCAAACTTCTATGGTCAAAATAAAAAAAAAAAGAGCAATGGGAATAGTAATGTTCTCCAGACCACCTCCACTTTAGGGAAGCACTCTGGAGAAGGGATCTTTCATTCCCCCTACCACTACAATCAACTGCCACTTAGAAGAAGGAGTATATGGGATGTTCAGGGAGAACTAGCATCTATGGTGTGAGGACTTGCTGAATCCTTTTCAGAGCCACTCCTCCACCTGTCACTCAAACCTCACCTGTGGCTCCAAGAAGCTATGGGTTTTGCAGCAGCCATATCCTGGTAAAATTATTTTGGGAGATGGGCTAAGCCAGATTGGGAGTAATCAACAGGCCTCAAACCTATTGGTGAGTTAGGGGGAGGTCTGCCCCAAGCATGTGAAGACTTCTCCTGGTGGAATGAGTGGATAAAATAAATTTGTTCCAGAAGCCATGAAGGCAATTAAAGAAGTGCCTATGGAGTGCTTAGAGCTTGGTCAGACATCAAAGATGCCAAGGATATCCACTGCATCCCGGGCCATCAACAGTCACCTTGACTTTTTTCTTGCTATTGAATTTTAATGCCTCAAGAAGAGAGAATGAGGCTGATGACTATGCAATGTTGCCTCACTTAAATCCAATTCACATGCAATCAAGACATCATCTTGTGATATCATTGATCCTCTTCCAAAAAGAAGGACAAACAACAGGTAGGTAAGCCTAAGAGGACTGGAACTAGCAGCACTCCCCTGACTATACACATTGAATTTATACCACCCCCTATAGCCATTGGTCATTGAAACAATCTCATAAAGACATGACATGACAATTGCCTTTGCACAAGCCCCAGGTACTAAGGAACCAGTATAGAAATTGTTCACCTTCCAAGTTCTTGGCATTGTCAAATGATTTAACAGAAGTAATTTAATTTTTTGAATATTTCCCCATAGTTACATGCTTCATGTTCTTTCCCTCTCCCCCTATCTCCCAAGCCCCCTTAGCCGATGCACAATTCCACTGGGTTTTACATGTATCATTGATTAAGACCTAATTCCATATTATTGATAGTTGGACTAGAGTTATCATTTAGTGTTTACATCCCCAATAATATCCCCATCAGCTCATGTGTTCAAGTAGTTGTTTTTCTTCTGTGTTTCTCCTCCCACAGTTCTTCCTCTGAATGTGGCTAGTTTTCTTTCTCATAAGTCCCTCAGCCTTGCTCTGGATTCTTGCATTGCTGCTAGTAGAGAAGTCCATGGCATTTGATTTTACCACAGTGTATCTGTCTCTGTGTATAATGTTCTCCTGGCTCTGCTCCTTTCACTCTGCATCAATCCCTGGAGGCCATTCCAGTTTACATGGAATTCTTCCAGTTAACAGAAATAATTTAAACAATGGAGATCACACACACACACACACACACACACACACACACACGAAGAATTAGTATCTAGTTTGCTGGTAAAGGTAATAAGAAACCTCATGCATGAGGAGAGGAAAGGTTTTGTACCATCTTTGTTGCATTGCAGCTGGAAAATCTTGTTCCAATTAACTTCTCCAAATCCTTTCTCCTGTTCCTTGCTGTTCTATTGACTGTGCAGTTCCATGGCTCATTGCCATGGTCTTGGGGCTCTTGTATCACTTCTGCACAATTCTACTTCCACATTGTAACGTACCAAAGTGCTGCTTTCTACCTCAGAAGCTTCTATGCATTGTTTCTCTATTGTTTTTGTGACTTGTCTTGAGGAAGATTAGTTAGTAATTAACAACAGACTGTATTTGCCAAAGTCTCCAGACTGTCTTGCTAAAGCTTCTTGCCATTGCTTTTACTGCTTTGGGAAAGTTATCATTCTCCTGCCATAAGATAATCAATGTTACATGCTTTATTTATGCTTAATGGATTATCAGCTCTGTTTTTTATCTCTCCAGTGACTTCACCTAACTGGTTAATGAAAGGCCACTAGACTGCTATACAGTTTTTATTTCTTCTCCCTTCTTAATTAAAGAATCCTAGCCTTTATTCTTAGCTGATTCATGGTGAGTTAACTCCATTCTTTTCCCACTTCAGGATGGAAGTAGTAAACCCTTCATATGGTTAGCACATTCTTCTGGGTCTTTCTGATGCTTGGTGATGCATCTTTTATATGAGTCCTAATTCCCATCATGTAGTGTCTTTCTTCCCACATGGATCACTCTAATATCAAATTGTCTGGAATGTTTGATAAGGTTGTAGATACCCTGGAGGGAAAAAAACAAAAACTAAACATAAAATGCGGCCAAATTTCTAACATAATAATAAAATTCTTGTCCCAACAGTACTGTGCCTTGCCTGTCTGTCAATGAAAAGAGATTATGAAAATAGATTTGGTTTATAGGGATATATGTATATATTTTATGTTTATTTTTTGGAGGTACATATCCCTATTTGCTTTATAGGGATATATCCCTATATTTTATATTATATAATATGTTTATATTATATAATGTGTTTATATTATATATAATATTTACTTATATTATATATTCTGTTTTATATTATATGTTCTGTTTTATATTATATATTATAGATTGTATATTTATATTATGTTGTATATTATGTTATATATTATATTATAGTTTATATTATATATTATGTATATTTTGTATGTTATGTATATGTTATATATATTATATATTTTTTAAATATTATATCATATATATTGTTTTATATAATATCCCAGGATTTTTTCAGTCCAATAATATTAATGTAATGTGGGATTTGGTCGGTGAGGTCCTAGTCCTTTGAGCATATGCATTATACTCTGCCTGATATCAACCCACATGGAGTCTTAATCAACTTTTACCCAGAAATGTGTGATAGAAGGACCCTTCCTTCCTTCCTTTAATTATATCCTGTCTATTTATTTCATGGTGACAAAAAAGCTTTTTAATTAGATACAGAGCATGCACACAAAAGATATGAACAAATGGAAACTTACTCCTTTCTGTGGTGGATCTTGAGTAGGAAGGAATATAATAAACTCTTTTAAACCTCATTAAACACGAGGCCATGAATACATGGTGTTGCTGTCTCTTTTGTGTTATATTTTTCCTGATCTTATATAAATAAATATCAGAGATGAAAAAGACCAGTTTATAACTTTGTGATATTTGAAAAGGGTGAAGAACCACTAGCTGTTAAAAAAACTGGAGTCCATAGCAGAATCTGCCTTTAGCTGTAGCATCCAAACCCAGTAAGGGGCTAGTCCTAAGGACTGAGTTGATTAACCTATTCTCAAAATGAATTGACTTAGCAGATCAGAAACTAAATTCTGCAAAGCAAGGGAATAACTAAAAATAAGCTATGCCATACAGAGAAGGAAACTTAGTGGTGGTGGGGAAAGTTAGGTAGTCATCACTTTAAATTTGAGTCCATTGAGTCTAAGGATATAGTAGGTATATGGAGGGGACACTGTGCCCTCATTTCAAAGGTGGGTGAACTTGATTCTAATTTTACCATCTCAATTTCCCCTTGTAAAAATTAACTGATATTAACAGATTAATTAGTATTAAGGAGATAGCAGAATTGTTTTGATTTTTACTTTTTTAAAATTAATGATAGCTTGAAATTTTCTAAGAATAGTTTTTTTTAATCTTTGACTACTTATCTATTAGGGAATGGATTTTTATCTCATATCTATATAGATATGTGGTTTTTATATAGATACAGATGTATTTGTCTTGGATACCGAACCCTGTCAAATTTTTTTCCAATTGACCTCATATTAGTTGATTTTAAATTTTAAACAATCAAAATTATCAATTTCAGCTTTATGATCACCTCTATTCCTTATTTTACAGAATCCTCCTCTAAAGTGGATTCAAGATGATAGAAAAAGTGGAAGCAATACAGCTTAAGCCTCTACCAAATCTCTTCCACAAAGATCTGGAAAATCAAATTCAAATTGGGAAAACAAAAAAAAATTACGGGGAGTAATTTTTCCAGCCCAAAAAGGTTTAGGGAGATAGAGAGGTCTACAGATAGCAGGCTTGGAATAGAACCAGGAATATGCTGTGCACAGAACATTATTGCATCCTGAGAACAAAAGCTGATTAAGACTGGGCACCACCACAGAAAGCACCAGGGCATAAAGAAATCCCAGGGGATCTCTGAACTAGTGCAAGAATGGGTGCCATCTGGAAGCCACATCATCCATTACCCTGTTCTCAATTACAAAACCAGAGCAAAGAGAAGTGGTTGTGAGTATGAACCCTAGTTGTGTCCTAAGCAATGAACAGTTTCCAGAAGCAAATAATAGTTACTTGCCTCTGATTCCAGAAGAGAAGGGGTTCAATTCTAGTCTACAGCCCAGCATGGGAAGTCTTTTATGAACTGATACAAATGAAGTAATTAGAACCAGTAAAATAATGTAAGAAATAACTACAATGATATAAATGGAAATAATAACAGCACCAAAAATAAAAACAGAACACTGTATTTATAATAATCATACTTGGCCCCAAAGAAGAGATATGAAAAGGCACTTCTTTCTTTGCAGCGGTATGAAATTATAGATAGTGAACACTACTCCTATTGTCAGGCTTAGTTCAGTGTTACTTAATTTTACTAAGCTGTTTTTTCTCTCATTATATAATTTAAGTTTATATATATATATGTTATATATATAAGTTTAAGTTGATACTTCTCTGAGTGGGAGACAGAGACAGATTTACTGGGAAATGAAGGTGATGTCAAAGCAAAAAAATCAATTTTTAAAATTTAAATATAGGAATGTAATACAAGTACTGCATTCTCCATAGCTAAGTGGGAAATAAATTGGGATTCTAAAAAAGCAACAAGAAAAAAAATTAAAAACAAAAATCCCTTGAAGTAACATAGTTTGTCCAATAAGGAGAAAAAAGCAGAAACCTTTTCTCAGGAACTCATCCTAGC
Organism: Gracilinanus agilis; assembly: GCF_016433145.1. Lineage (NCBI taxonomy): Eukaryota > Metazoa > Chordata > Mammalia > Didelphimorphia > Didelphidae > Gracilinanus > Gracilinanus agilis. Next base: position 415,431,775 of record NC_058132.1, on the reverse strand, counting down.
TATGTTCATATGTTAATCAACTATTTTGTCAAATTTGTTTCACATTGTCAACAATAAATGTCCTTCAAATTCACTGGGGTTAAAAAGCAGAAAAAGTGAACTAATTACTATTCTCGAGAGGCTTGTACTCTTAAGAAGAGGCAACACATTTTAAAAATCTATAAGAAAGGGAAGAGCCAGAAAATCCTTAGGGTGCAGTGTCAGGGTGGTTGGCAAGACACATGGATCTTTAAATTACTTTTATAGTTCACATAACAATACTAAGGGTCTATGCTAGGGGCAGGATAGGGTGACCCTCTATCTCACTGGAGGAATAAAGTTGGTGAATTCCATCTCATCCAAGTAGTGTCATCACTCAAGCCGCCTGAATGGGTTAAGGAGGGGGCTGGCTTAGCCAGATAGGAGTTGTAGGGAAGAGGGCACCCCCTGTCCCCCATCCACCCTAGATGGTGTATGTTATTTCATGATTACAGAAAACTCCTAGTGATGAAACTCTCCCTATTCATGGTCTTATTGTCGCTTGGGGGCATTGAGAGATACATAACAAGGGATTTGTCCAAGTTCACATAGCCAAAATGTTTCAGAAGCAGGACTTGAATCCAGGTGTCTGCATTTCAAGGTAAACTAGCTCCCCACCACACCACACTGCCTCCCAAGCATCCTTACTTTCCTCATTCCTAGAGACATGAATTAACTAGGTCATCTTAATAGTCCCCTCCAGTCTTCTTATTTGAAGGACAAAAATCATTTTGCTACTCTGGTTTCATTTCTTTGAGACTTGCATGCTCATTGATCTTTGAGGTCCTTATAACAACACAAATACATCTGTAAATTGTAACTTGGGCTATTATCAGACAATAGTTTACTTATCAATTAACAGGGTTAGGAGGAAAGGGATGGAGGGCCTAAGAAAAGGAAAGAGGTGTATATATATATATATATATATATATATATATATATATTTTTTTTTTAAGTGCTTTGTATAAGGGCGTAGTAAGGGGAATTCATCCTTCTTGTATTATTCACCTCTTCCAGGTTTCTGCTTTGGGCATTCCTGGCAACACAATATCATAGGAATCTTTTCATTTACTCATTCTTCTAGTCTTACATCCTGATTTGAGACTGTATTTGAGTCAGGCTCTGAGCACTTTCTAAAGGGAAAGTTGTGGCTCATTTGGTCTTACTTTGGATTTTCTGGGGTCCTATTACTGCTTTCTCTGTGTACTGAGTGTTGTGTTCTTCAAGGAAGCCGAGCAGCTCCAGGCAAAGAGTAACAAACTCATCGGGACTGATCTAGGGAACTGCCTAATCAATGCCATCCCAGACTTTACAGCTCCAGAATCTAGTGCGGGGGTAGGCAGCACAATTCTAGAGCTGTCCTTCCACTAAACAATTGCTGGACATAGCCCATTAGCAAGCTAGAAGTTCTCTATAAGTTCAATGTGATACAGCAGCTGGTCAGCTAGGATCCTGAGCTGGGATTACGGGAGCTAAATTCTTTAACCTGCTCTGAAGTCAAAATGATAAAGCTGCAGGTTCGTTATTGTGCCCTGTTTAAATGACTAGGGTCTCAATTAATTATCTTGAGATCAAAAGATTAGTCCTTAAATTTCTACTCAATCTGGTACTCTTCTTAGATCTTTGAGTGTCATCCTGGGACAGGATGTGCTGCTTCCTCTTATTCCCCCATCTTTGCTGGCTTTGTAAATTTGAACAATTATAGTTCATTGGTCATTCTTTGAAAAGTTTGTGAGAGATTGTTAATCTAGCTGCTATTTTCTAATGAGTTAGTGGGGAGAGTTTGAGTTTAACTTATTGGTGAGACATCTGTGAGGACTGGAAAGTTTTTATTGCTATTTGAAAAAAGATTAACCTTTAGTTTCTTTAGAGAGATTGAATTTTAACTCTGTTCTGTTAAAAAGAAAGGAGAGAGGAAGGAAGGAAGGAAGAAAAGTTTTCAGTTTTTATTGGTGCTATAAAGATATTTAACTGCTATTTTGCAGTAAGTAAGAATTTATTCCATTAGGTGACTGAATTTACCCGTATGTTATCAATAAATAAAGATAATATTATTTCTCTTTATTTATGAAAAGCTTTGGCTACTCTCTCAAAATGCAGAATGATGAGACTGTGTTTCAGACGAAGTCAAGAATAATGATGATAATTAGTGGTGATTTGAGTTGTAATCTATCACATAGCTAAATATTATAAATAATTATGTCTTTATATTATTGGAGGCTCCTTTAATAAATTGCGTAGCTAGTAACATTATATTTTATTAAAACCTGAGAGATTAGAGGCACCTAGGTGGCTGATGGATAGATACTGAAGTCAGGAAGACTCATATTCCTAAATTCAGATTTGGCCTTAGACACTTACTAACTGTGTGACCTCAGGTCAAATTACTAAACCACCCTGTTTGCCTCAGTTCCTCAACTATAAAATGAGCTGGAGAAGGAAATGGCAAACCACTCAGAGTCAGACACACTTGAAACAAGTAAGAGATGAGAGGTTTTGAGAAGTACAGAGAACTGAGCATCTGCTCATATGAAGAGGTTTCCCAGTTTACTAACTAAGCAATATTCAATTAACTGAAGGGAGGACTCAGAGGGAGACAATTAATTAATGAGAAAGATCTTCCAGCTTTATTAATTAAGAAATATTCAAAAATACTCGTGGATTATTTTAGAACTTGGGATGATAACAAGTCAAGTAAAAGCCCTTTGGCAATTACTTTTCATTAGGTTATGTTAGAAGGTGATCAGTTCTAGAATTGCTACAGATCTGGTTTTATTGGTCAAATATGAGTTTAATGAATATGTATTATATTTTTAAAACATTTAGAATTCAGCTGCAGAAGAGATCCATAACTTCCAAAGAAACTTATTTCTCTATCTGTTGAATTTTTAACTGGCTCTAAGTTCATCTCTATTATACTTAACATAAGATAAGGCTTATGAGTCAATAAAAAAGGAACTATGCTCTCTTTTACAGCACTCCATACAAAGTGAGACCTGTGGCCATCAAACAGTTCTCAGGTAAGATCCTATTTTCATTTTTCAAAAAGGTTTAAATAATCCCTCATTGTTGATATATTTTTCAGATAAGCATTTAACTATACAATCATATATTCATGGAAGCTCTTGATTATGTAAAATATATAAATAAAAATGTTCCATAGATAATCGGCAACCACCACTGACAAATAACAGGATTGAGTCAAGAGATGATTTAACCAGAGAGCATTTAGATATGTTGATAATGAATTTGTAAATAAAGATCTTAAATTAATGGTTACTTTATTTACTTAATATTTATGTGACTGTAATTCCACTGGTGTGAACAATCCTTCTCTTAAGGGGAATGGAAGCTTCATTCTGTGTGGTCATTGCACATGTTTTCACATAAATCCTATATGAACTTAACATTAAAGCCAGTTATTTTAATTTATTTTAATAAATTCTGCTAGTATCTCAGTCTTATTTTCACAACATGAATGAAAGCAGTCAACAAAAGAGTCTGTATAAAGCACTTATTTCTATTCTATTCTCAGGACATATAAAGACAAAAATGAAATAGTCCCTGCCTTAAAGGAGCTTATATTCTAACTAGGAAGTCATGTACATGTGTAGGTATATACAAGACATATAAATCATATACCAAGTAAACTTGAAAGGAAAAACACTAGAAAATGGGGGAGGTCATGAGAAGCCTAATGTAGAAAGAGGTTCTTAAGCTGAGTCTTGAAGGAATCCAGGAGTTCCAAGCTAAAAGGAGATATATGTCAGGAGATATTACAGACCTGGGAAGCATCCAATGCCAAAGCACAGAAATGGGAAGTGGAGATTTAATTAGGAGAAATAGCAAGTAGGCTAGTTTCGCCCCTCATCAGAGACAGGGTCCTGGCCAAAAATGAAAAACTTTTGCTTTGTATGCTCCTCTAAAATTGCCATATTATACCCCTTAAAGTACATCCAAACAGTTCTACAGCTAGCACTGTGAATAAAGATAATGCAAACAACAAAAGGTAAACGTATTTTTTGTGATAAGCTTCAAACTTCCACCAAGGAAGCACAAGAAAGAGGAATGGAACCCAAGATTACCACCTTGGGATCTACTCTCTGGGGGAATTTCCTTAGCACAGCTTCTATCCCAACACTCTTCCTGCCTTTTCTGTCAAAGTAGCGTCACTCCAGAAGTCCTGGCTCCTTGCTTTGTGATGCTTCCACTTTAACAACTCCCTGTGGATCTCTGGTTCCTTTTTTCAATTTCATTCTGAGTTTGTCTCTTGGATACAGTGAATTTACTTTTTTATTTTAGATTTAAATATTTTACTTTTTAAAAAAAATTTTCCATGGTTCCATGTTTCATGTTTTTACTTTCCCCTTCACCCCCCTTTACCCCCCCCCCCCAATATCCAACACACATTTCCACTGGTTTTAACATGTGTCATCAATCAAGACTTATTTCCATATTATTGATAGTTGCATTGGTGTGGTCGTTTCAAGTCTACATCCCCAATCATGTCCACATCAACCCATGTGTTCAAGTAGTTGTTTTTCTTCTGTGTTTCCACTTTTGCAGTTCTTCCTCTGAATGTGGGTAGCATTCTTTTGCATAAATCCCTCATAATTGTCCTGGGTCATTGCATTACTGCTACTACATAAGTCTATTACATTCAATTTTACCACAGTGTATTAGTCTCTATATACTTGATTTTTTTATACAATTGATTTAGCTCCTTGTATATTTGAGTAATTAGACCTCTCTCAGAGTTTTTTGTTATAAAGATTTTTTTCCCAGTTTGTTGTTTCCCTTCTGATTTTGGTTGCATTGTTTTTGTTTGTGCAAAAACTTTTTTAAAACATTTATTAATATTTATATTTTAGAAAAGTTAACATGGTTACATGATTATGCTCTTACTTTCCCCTTCAGCCCCCGACCTCTCCCCTCCCCTAGCCGATATGCATTTCCACTGGTTTTAACATGTGTCATTGATCAAGACCTATTTCCAAATTGTTGATAGTTGCATTGGTGTGGTACTTTCGATCCCTAATCATGTCCTCATCAACCCATGTATTCAAGCAGTTGATTTTCTTCTGTGTTTCCTCTACTGCAGTTCTTCCTCTGAATGTGGGTAGCGTTCTTTACCATAAATCCCTCAGAATTGTCTTGGGTCATTGTATTGCTGCTGGTACAGAAGTCCATTACATTCGATTTTACCACAGTGTATCAGTCTCTGTGTATAATTTTCTTCTGGCTCTGCTCCTTTCACTCAGCATCACTTCCTGGAGGTCTTTCCAGTTCACATGGAATTCCTCCAGTTTATTATTCCTTTTAGCACAATAGTATTTCATCACCAGCATATACCACAATTGTTCAGCCATTCCCCAATTGAAGGACATACCCTCCTTTTCCAGTTCTTTGCCACCACAAAAAGCACAGCTATAAATATTTTCATACAAGTCTGTTTATCTATGATCTCTTTGGGGTACAAACCCAACAATGGTATGGCTGGATCAAAGGGCAGGCATTCTTTTATAGCCCTTTGAGCATGATTCCAAATTGCCAGCCAGAATGGTTGTATCAGTTCACAACTTCACTAGCAATGCATTAATGTCCCAATTTGGCCACATCCCCTCCAACATTCATTACTCTCCCCTTCTTTCATTTTAGCCATTCTACTAGGTGTGAGGTGATACCTCAGAGTTGTTTTGATTTGCATTTCTCTAATTATTAGAGATTTAGAACACTTTCTCATGTGCTTATTGATAGTTTTGATTTCTTTATCTGAAAATTGCCTATTCATGTCTCTTGCCCATTTATCGATTGTGTGTAAATAGAATAGCCAGATCCTATTAATAGTCAAAAATCTACTCGACCTAGGCGTGCTAATGATGTCACTCCCACTTCCCTTAGTGGGGAGGGGAGACGAGTTACCCACACGTGACAATAAGTAACAAATCAAGAATAAGGGACTGCCCTTTGGGCAGTCCAAATCAATGTAGAAACTGCCATTTGTCCATTTGAATTAGAGGTGGACCACAGGAAGTGATGAAAGACACATTCTCTTTAAGTAAGTTAGTGAACTTCCTGTGGAGGGAGTTGGCGTCTGGAACTGGAAGAAGAAGCATCTCCTGAGACCACAGACAGATTACACTCTGTATTGTCACGTGGGTAAGTTAGGCTGGCTTCATTGGCCTAGCTGGGCCAATTCTAAACTCTGCCTATCCGGCTGTTGGGCCTTGCGGCTTACAGCTTCATTTATTTAGTCTTCTACCTCCCTCTTCTCTTTATCCCTACTCATTTTCCTGATTGTAAATAAACTCCTCAACCCGATGCTGACTTGGGTCTGATTTAATTACGGAATCAACCTGAATTGTTGATTCCTGGCGGCCACATATTTTAAAGATATAACTATAATAACTAAATTTTAATTCTTACAATTGGGGAATGGCTTGATTTTTATATAATTGATTTAACTCCTTGTATATTTGAGTAATTAGACCCCTGTCAGAGTTTTTCGTTATAAAGATTTTTTCCCAATTTGTTTTTTCCCTTCTGATCTTGGCTACATTGTTTTGTTTTGTACAAAAGCTTTTTAGTTTTATATAGTCAAAATAATTTATTTTATATTTTGTAATTTTCTCTAACTCTTGCTTGGTTTTAAAATCTTTTCCTTCTCAGAGATCTGACAAGTATACTATTCTGTGTTCACTTAACTTATTTATAGTTTCCCTCTTTATATTCAAGTCATTTACCCATTCTGAATTTATCTTGGTGTAGGGTGTGAGATGTTGTTCTAAACCTAATCTCTCCCATATAGTTTTCCAAATTTCCCAACAGTTTTTTGTCAAATAGTGGATTTTTGTCCCAAAAATTGGGCTCTTTGAGTTTATCATATACTGTCTTGCTGACGCCACTTACCCCAAGTCTATTGCACTGATCCTCCCTTCTGTCTCTTAGCCAGTACCATACCATTTTGATGACTGCTGCTTTATATTATAGTTTAATATCTGGTACTGCTAGGCCCCCGTCCTTTACATTTTTTTTTTTTCATTATTTCCCTTGATATTCTTGATCTTTTGTTATTCCAAATGAAATTTGTTATAGGTTCTCCTAATTCAGTGAAAAAGTTTTTTGGTAGTTTGATAGGTATGGCGCTAAATAGGTAAATTAATTTGGGTAGAATGGTCATTTTTATTATCTTAGCTCATCCTACCCATGAGCAATCAATGGCTTTCCAATTGTTTAGATCCAATTTTATTTGTTTGGAAAGTGTTTTGTAGTTGTTTTCGTATAATTCCTGTGTTTGTTTTGGTAGATAGATTTCTAAGTATTTTATGTTTTCTAGGGTGATTTTAAATGGTGTTTCTCTTTCTACCTCTTGCTGCTGTGATGTGTTGGAAATATATAGAAATGCTGATGATTTATGTGCATTTATTTTGTATCCTGTAACCTTGCTAAAGTTGTTGATTATTTCTACAAGCTTCCTAGTTGATTCTCTAGGATTTTTTAAGTAGACCATCATATCATCTGCAATGAGTGACAGCTTAGACTCCTCATTGCCTATTTTAATACCCTCAATTTCTTTTTCTTCTCTAATTGCTACTGCTAGTGTTTCTAGTACAATGTTAAATAATAGAGGAGATAATGGGCATCCTTGTTTCACTCCTGATCTTATTGGAAAGGCTTCTAATTTATCCCCATTGCATATGATGCTTGTTGATGGTTTTAGGTATATATTGTTTATTGTTTTTAGGAAAGGTCCTTCTATTCCTATATTTTCCAGTGTTTTCAATAGGAATGGGTTCTGTATTTTGTCAAAGGCTTTTTCAGCATCAATTGATATAATCATGTGATTTTTGTTTGTTAGACTGTTGATATGGTCAATTATGTGGATGGTTTTCCTAATGTTGAACCATCCTTGCATTCCTGGTATAAATCCCACCTGATCATGGTGGATGATCTTCTTAATTACTTGCTGGAGTCTCTTTGCTAGTATTCTAGTTAAGATTTTTGCATCTATGTTCATTAGAGAGATTAGTCTGTAGTTTTCTTTCTGTTTTTGATCTCCCTGGCTTTGGAATCAGTACCATATTTGTGTCATAAAAGGAATTTGGTAGGACTCCTTCTTTGCTTATCATATCAAATAATTTGTATAGTATTGGGATTAGTTGCTCTTCGAATGTCTGATAGAATTCACTTGTGAATCCATCAGGCCCTGGTGATTTTTTCTTAGGGAGTTCTTTGATGGCTTGTTCAATTTCTTTTTCTGATATGGAATTATTTAGGTATTCTATTTCTTCTGCTGTTAATCTAGGCAATTTATATTTTTGTAAATATTCATCCATATATCCTAATTGTTATATTTATTGCCATATAATTGGGCAAAATAGTTTTTAATGATTGCCTTAATTTCCCCTTCATTAGAGGTGAGGTCTCCCTTTTCATCTTTGATACTGTCAATTTGGTTTTCTTCTTTCCTTTTTTTTTATTAGATGGACCAGTGCCTTGTCTATTTTATGTGTTTTTTCAAAATACCAGCTTCTAGTCTTATTTATTAATTCGATAGTTCTTTTACTTTTGATTTTATTAATTTCTCCCTTGATTTTTAGTATTTCTAATTTGGTTTTCATCTGGGGGTTTTTAATTTGCTCACTTTCTAATTTTTTAAGTTGCATGCCCAATTCATTAATCTCTGCTCTCCCTAATTTGTTAATATATGCACTCAAGGATATAAATTTCCCCCTGAGTACTACCTTGGCTGCATCCCACAGAGTTTGGTAGGATGTCTCATCATTGTCATTCTCTTCAATGAAATTGTTGATTGTTTCTATGATTTCTTCTTTGACTAGCTGGTTTTGGAGAATCGTATTATTTAATTTCCAATTAGTTTTTGATTTGCCTGTCCAGGTGCCCTTACTAATTATTATTTTCACTGCTTTATGATCTGAGAAAATTACATTTATTATTTCTGCTCTTTTGCATTTGTTTGCAATGTTTCTATGCCCTATTACATGGTCAATCTTTGTGAATGTACCATGTGCAGCTGAAAAGAACATGTATTCCTTTTTGTCCCTATTTATTTTTTTCTACATATCTATTAAATCTAATTTTTCTAGGGCTTCATTCACCTCTCTTACTTCTTTCTTATTTATTTTTTGGTTTGATTATCTAGATCTGAAAGAGGAATATTTAGATCTCCCACTAGTATGGTTTTACTATCTATTTCCTTCTTGAGCTCTACCAGTTTCTCCTTTACAAATTTGGATGCTATGCCATTTGGTGCATACATATTGAGCAATGTTATTTCCTCATTGCCTATACTGCCTTTTATCAAGATGTAATTACCTTCCCTGTCTTTTTTAAATCATATTTATTTTTACTTTGGCTTTATCAGAAATCACAATTGCCACTCCTGCCTTTTTTTTCTCATTTGAAGCCCAAAAGATTTTGCTGAAGCCCTTTATTTTAAACTTGTGTATGTCCAACCGCCTCATATGTGTTTCTTGTAGACAAAATATGGTAGAATTTTGGTTTCTAATCCACTCTGCTATTTGCTTCTGTTTAATGGGTGAGTTCATCCCATTCACATTCAGGGTTATAATTATCAGTTGTGTATTCACCGACATTTTGGTGTCCTCCCCTAATTCTATCCCTTCTTCTTACACTATTTCCTTTTAAGCCAGTGCTTTGCTTTAAGCCAGTATCCCTTGTCCCCTCCCTTGATTTACTTCCCTTTTTACCCCCTCCCTTATTATTCCCCTATTTTTATTTTTAAGACCTAATGAATTCCCTCCCCCTTCTTCTCCCCTCCCTTTTTTGACCTCCTCACTCCCCTGCTCCCCTTGGTTTATCCCTTCTGACTTTTTCAGTAGGGTTAGATAGAGTTTTATATCCCAATGGATATAGCTACTCTTCCCTCTCCAGGTTGATTACACTGAGAGTAAGGTTTAAATATTACCTCTTAATGCTCTCTTCCTCTTCTTCTTATAATAGTATTCATCCCTTCCCCTTCCCATGCCCTCTTTGTGTGTAATAGAATATCCTATTTTTCTTATTCCTTCAAGATTCTTTTGGTGTCCTCCACTATTCACCCCCCTCTTTCCCTCCCACCCATATCATCTTAGACCATTTAGTATTCCAACCTCTCCCTATGAATAATTCCTCTAATTATTATAATAGTGAATGCTATAATGGTGAACAGAGTTCACTACAGAGAATTATACATAACATTTCTCCACATAGGAGTTCCAATAATTAGATCTTATTGAAGCCCTTAAAGAGGCAAATTTAAAAAATATGAGTTTTCTTACTTTCCCTTCTGTTTCTTATTTACTTTTTCATGTTTCTCTTGATTTTTGTGGTTGGATATCGAACTTTCCATTTAGTCCTGGTCTTTTCTGTGCAAATGCTTGGAAATTTTCTATCTTGTTAAATGCCCAAACTTTCCCCTGGAAGAATATAGTCACTTTTCATGGGTACATGATCCTTGGTTGTAAACCAAGTTCTCTTGCCTTTCTAAATATCATATTCTAAGCCTTGCAGTCTTTTAGTGTGAAGGCTGCCAGATCCTGTGTGATCCTGATTGGTGTTCCTTGATATCTGAATTGTCTCTTTCTGGCTTCTTGTAAAATTTTTTTCTTTTACTTGGAAGCTCTTGAATTTGGCTATTATATTCCTGGGCATTGTCTTTTCGGGGTCTAGTGTAGAGGGTGATCTATGGATCCTTTCAATGTCTATATTGCCCTCTTGTTGTAGAACTTCAGGGCAATTTTGCTGAATAATTTCTTTTAGTATCTAGTCCAAATTTCTATTAATTTCTGCTTTTTCAGGAAGACCAATGATTTTCAGATTGTCTCTTCTAGAACTGTTTTCTTTTTCTTTATTTTTTAACCCTTGTACTTTGGTGTATTGTCTCATAGGTGGAAGATTGGTAAGGGTGGGCAATGGGGGTCAAGTGACTTGCCCAGGGTCACACAGCTGGGAAGTGGCTGAGGCCGGGTTTGAACCTAGGACCTCCTGTCTCTAGGCCTGACCCTCACTCCACTGAGCTACCCAGCTGCCCCTAGAACTGTTTTCTTGATCTGTCAGTTTCTCATTGAGATATTTCATGTTTCCTTCTATTTTATCAGTCTTTTGACTTTGTTTTATTTGCTCTTGCTGTCTTGCTAGATCATTGGCTTCTACTTGCCCAATTCTTGTCTTTAGAGACTAGTTTTCTGCTATAAGCTTTTGATTTTCATTTTCAGTTTGGTCTGACCTGTTTTCCAGCTGTTTGATTTTGGTCTCCAATTTGCTTATTAATTCTTTTGATTTGGGGGCATCTTTTTCTAATTGCCCAATTGTAGTCTTCAGAGACTGGTTTTCGGCTACAATCTTTTGGTTTTCCTTTTCAATCTGGTCATTTCTGGTCTTTGATTTACTTGCCTCACTTTCCAATTGTGAAATTCTGCCTTTTAAACTGTTATTTTCTTGCCAGATCTCTTCCATCTTTCTCATTATCTCAGATTTGAACTCTTCAAGACCTTGTGACCCATTTTCATTGTTTTGGGAAGGTTTGGATTGTTTGTTCTCCTCTGCTGTTTTCTCTGTTGTCTGGATTTTTTCTGTGTAAAAGTTGTCAAGTGTTAAAGGTTTTTTCTTCTTCATCTTTCTCTTCTGGTTTTCCTGTTGATTCTGGCTTGCCATTGTAAGCTGAGTGCCCTCTCAGCTTTATGCTCGCACCCAGGATCTGTCTGTGCTCTTTAGAGTCCTGAGATCTCAAGTCTAGTTGTTCTGGGACAAGCCTCCTGGTGGTCTCCTTGCTCATTTTTCTGCCTAAAGCTCCTTTAACAGTCTCAGGGAGCTGCTTCCACAGTCAAGCACCTCTCTGCACTGGGTCTCCACTCAAGGTCAGCTCCTGCACTCAGAATCAGCTCCTTTGTCCCCGCTTTAGTCCTCACCTTAGTCCGCACCTTAGTCTGTGCCTTAGCCTGTGCCTGTGTCAGTCCCTTCGCCTGCGCGTGGGCTCAGGGTCTGTGTTCAGAGTCCGTGAGTTCTTTAGCCTCTTGGGGGGGGGGGTCTTAAAGCTTGCTATTCTCAGGAACAAGCCCTGGTGAGATGCCAATGACTTAATGGGTGCCCCAAACTTGACTCGTGCGCTGTAGGTGGTGTGGGGTGTGGGGGAGGGGGTTGCTCCGCTTGTGTTTTCGTGAGAGCTGTTTCACCCCTTTATAGCATGGAAATGCCCTGATTCCACGTACCTTCGATGCTGTGCCCTGTTGTGGGGTCCCTTCTTTCCTCTGGATTTGTTTTTATGTCTTCTTGAGGAGTCCTATATGCATGGGTTAGGAGAGGTCCAGCAGTTACGTTTTACTCTGCCGCCATCTTCACCCCGCCTCGTGCAAAACTTTTTAATTTAATATAATCAAAATTATTCATTTTACATTTTGTAATTTTTTCTAACTCTTACTTGGTTTTAAAATTTTCCCTTTCCCATAGATCTGACAAGTATACTATTCTGTGTTGACATAATTTACTTATAGTTTCCTTCTTTATATTCAGGTCATTCACCTATTCTGAATTTATCTTGGTGTAGGGTGTGAGATGTTGATCTAAACCTAATCTCTCCCATATTGTTTTCCAAAGTGGATTTACTTTTAAAGGTAACCCAGATTCTTTATCATATCCATTGTTTCCTTACTGATTCACTCAAGAAACTAATTAAGATCGCATAAAAGAATATATGACAATACTACATTTTTACTATTTGTTTGTCACTTTGTTATTATGATCCTGTTCTGTGATTTGACCTTTGAAAAAGAGCAGCCTCCTAATTCTATGTATCTCATTCAGCATTTTCTGAACCCCTTAAAGTCAAAAAGGAAAAGATTTGGGAGAGGTGAATAATTAGATCCAAAGCTCAATATTGAGCTTGAGAGACTATATATATGAGCAGACACATGGCCTGGTAGTGATACAAAACAGGAACACCAATAAGGAAGACCAGGAACTACTGTCACAGGGTAAAACATCCAATATAAATTTCGTAATGTCCTAACAACCAATTTTTATTCACATGCCAATTTTTATTTCTCCAATCCTCATTTTGTTTGCCCTTATATCTCAAAGTTTCTGTTGAAAATCATGTCTTTTTTCCTGGGTGAGGCACTTTCCCAGAAATTTTTGATCATCTGTCCAAACTTATTCCTCAATGGTTAGCATACACTCACTTCATACTTCAGTCATCCCAGTGATTCTGAAACCCTAAATGTCTTTGTACAGACCTCACTCCTATCCCATACTGCCCACTTATCCTGCCCTCCTATCCCGCACTTCCACCCTATCCCATACTGCCTTCCTATCCCATACTTCCACCACTCCTCAACCAGACTTCTATTACATTCAGTTTCAGATCTACCAGTCCCTTCCACAGTGTTTTCTATAATGCCTGTTCCATAGTTAAGAAATTTGCTTTCATCTTAAACTTCTCCCTTTCTTATTCTGTCTAGTCAGTTAGGAAACATTTTCTAAATGCCTACTATGTAGCAAGCAATGATCTTAGTACTGAGTATTCAAAAAGAGACAAAAGGAATCCCTGCCTTCAAGGAGTTCACATCTAATGTGAGGAGATAACATGTAAACAAATATGTACAAGCAAGCTATATTTAGTATAAATAGAAAATAATTAATAAAGAGAAAGCACTAGAGTTGAGGGGCTAGGGAAAGTCTTTTTGCAAAAGAAAGGCTTTTAATCGGAACTTAAAAGGAAGCCAGTAGATAAGGATGAGGAGAAATAGCATTCTAAGGTTGGGGGACAACCAGAGAAAATGCCCAGAGCCAAGATATACCATCTTTTTTGTGGGATAACTAGAAGATCAATATCACTTTATCAAAGAATATGTGTTGGGGAGTAAGGTATAAGACTAGAAAGGTAGGAAGAGGCTAAGTAATAAAGGGCTTTGAATGCCAAATAGAGGACTTTATATTTGATCTTGGAGGTGATAGACAGCCACTGAAGTAATTAACGAGTATAATGTGTACTTAAATCACTTGGAGACTGAATGAAGATTGATTGGATTAGGAGAAGACTTCTTAAGCAGAACGTCTAGCAAGCTATAACTTATAATTTAAGCATAAGGCAAAAAAGATCTGCACCAAAGTGATGGCAAGGTCAAAGGAGAGAAAGGACATATTTGAGAAATATTGCAAGGCAAAATGTACACACTTTGACAATAGATTGAATATGGGGGTTGAGAAACAGTCCAAGATAATACCTAGGTTGTGAGCCTGAGAGACTAGAAAGATGATGTTGTCCTCTATAGTAATAGGGAAGTTGGGAAGAAAGGGAAGGGTGTAGTTGGAAAGAACATGAATTTAATTTTGGACATGATAAGTTTAAGCTGTCCACTGGACAGCCAGTCCCAGATGTCTGTAAGACAACTGGAAATGTGAGATTGGAGGTCAGTAGAGAGGCTATGGCAGGATAGGTAGATTTTCAAGTCATCAGCAAAGAAATAGTATCTAGATTCATGAGAGCTGGATGAGATTCCAAAGTAATATAGAAGAGAGAAGAGTTTACAGAATAGAACCTTGTAGGACACCTATACTTAGAGGGCATGATATGGATGAGGATCCAGCAAAGGAGACTGAAGAGTGGTCTGATATATAGGAAGAAAACCTAAGAGAGCAGCATCTGGAAAACCTAAGGAACAAATTATCCAGAAGAAAAGTGGCCAACAGTCTGCAGACAAATCCAAGAAAAAGAAAATTGAGAAAAAGTCATTGGATTTGGCAATTAAGGTATCATCAGTAACTTTGGAGAGAATAGTTTTGGTAGAATGATAGGTTGGAAGTTGGATTGCCTCCTTTTCAAGGAAGTTAGCCACAAAGAGCAGAAAAAAATGTAGGACAGTGGTCGTCTTATATTCCCCAACACCCCAAGATTACAATGATGAAGAACAAGGTCAAGTGTAAGACAGAGGAAAAGAAGGAATGATTAAAGTTTATTATCAGATAAAGGATTTCAGAATACCCTCCTGATGGCCCTGCATCTTTGGATACTCTTTCCAACAGTGGTTACAATTTCATATGATTTCTTCATTCACTAGTTGTGAAGGAATTGGAATAATCTTTGCTCCTCATTCATTCTTCTAGATTCTCCCTCTGCTACCATCACTTAGTAACCTTTCCTTTTTTAAGGTTCATTCAATCCATATTTAACATCTAAGCAGGACTCCAATAACATTATCTATTTACTTCTAAGACTTTCTCCTTTCCTTAGAGAGTTCAGTTCCTGGTTCACATTCTTTCCTCCCCAGATCCTGACCTCCTACTAGGGACTCCAACTTACATATTTATATTCCCTCAAACACCCTAGCCTCCCATTTTCTTAACTTGTTCATTTCCTGTGATATATGACAAATGGGATAGTGAATCAATTTGGGAGGAATAAAATGACTGTGAAATCCAACATAGATATCAGTGAATCCAGTGACATTTTTTGTTTTTTCTCCAATTTGTTTAACAGCATGTGAATAAGAATGAAAACAATTGCATAGGGGAGTAATCCAATGTTAGCGGTTGGAATGGCATGATTATCAATGGGATAAAGCAGCAAGTGACTTGGAGGTAGAAGTTAGTTGGAATTGAATGACCAAGGGATCAAGATGGAGAAAGGAGGTGCAAGTGCAGATGAATGACTTGGGAAAGATCAGAGGGGAAGAGGAGTGAAAGATCACAGTAAGGATGGTGAACAAGGTGAAGGGTTATTAGGCAGAGGAAAAGAAAAAATAATAAAAGATTATTCTCAGATGAAGGATTTTCAGAGTTCATAAATGTGAAAGTGGAACACTTATGGGTAATCAAAAGATAATGTATGTAGCTAATCTCTGTGGGTGGATTGAGTGGTCTTCAAAGAAGGAGATGTTGCTGAGTGATAGAGGTAGAGGGAAAGCCTAGAAGTAGCAATAGGGAGCAAGGAGTATCCTAACTCTTCAACCAGTGAATCAGGAGTATGAAGTACAAGAGAAGCTATATCAACAGGAGGGAATCAAGTTTAAGGGAGTGGAAAGAAGATGAAAGAATCAGGAAAGGAAAATATTTAAGATGAAAGCCAACTTTTCTTTAAACTGATAGGACAAGTATTCCAAAGAACACTGTAGAGGGAGTAGGCATCATCAGATACTTGGATATTTGAGGAGAGGTTGGATTAGGGGGATGGGAATAAAAGAGTATGAAGTACAAGATGGGGAATGAAATTTGAATAATAACTGCTGGGGCTTTAGAATCACTAGGAAGGAGAGGTCTGACTGGGGGAAATTTTGTTAATCATGGAGGAAAGAGGTTAGGTAGATTATCAACAGCTCTAAAAGTTCAGTCTAAGGATGGAGACCCTTCAAGATATCAAGTAGCAGTGAACAGCTAAAAAAGAATGGAAGTGGGGAGAGATACCACATGGGCAGATTCCAGCAGACTGGTTGAAAATAATATTTTCTTCCTTTATGAGGTAGCACATTGGAATAGAATTTCCCTCTTTTCTTGACAGGTTCACTGGTCTGGTGGGGGAAACACAATGAAATGGCCAACTTCCCAGAGATATCTAGGATAGGGACTATACTTATACTATTATGAGCCATAATTATAGTCTCCCAAAGCCATTCAAAACCAAATAGTTCTTTACCAATTCACACATCAATCTCACTCTACTCTTTGAAGGTAAAGTCCATCCAATTAAGCCAATCAAGGTAGAAAGATAGTACCCAGAAAATCTTATGTCTAACAAAATGTAAAAGTTTTCCCTTTCAAACATCAAGGTAACAATACCACCAAATTTATATTAGGTGGATTTTTCTTATTCGTTTCTAAACTAGGTGGTCTTTCCCTAAAGGCAATTCGTTGATTACTATAAATCCTACTGGTTCCAAAAAGGCAAGTCTTTGTATTTTTCTATAAAGGAAAAAATACCTTCCTTTCCTCCAAATTCAATTCCTTCCTAAAATTTTGAAGGTGTTGAATGAATTCATCAACTAGCAACTGCCAATAGGCCAGCACAAGCCAAAGACAAATTTTATTGCAGTTTATTAACTCAGAGGGAAGGTGGCACTGGATAATCATTGCTATAGCAATGCTTCAAATAAATATCATAACATCTTTTATAGCCTTCTGTTGCATAAGCAATTCAAAAGGGCAGTTCAGTAGAATTTTAGAGATAACAAGAAGAGAAGATAAATATTATTCCATCAGGAAAAACAGGAAACTAGTGGGTTAAAACAGGGACTGTGGTTGAAGTCTCTAGCTTGATTTCACAAACCAGCAGTGTATGTGATGTACTCACTTCAAGCAAATGCATCAAGAAGTTCAAGATAGAGCCTGAGCCAGAGTTTTTCTTATCATGAAGGCAAACTGAGATCTGAGGAAGTCCGTTAGTAGAACTTGGAAGAAGTTTAAGTGACCAGACTGGAAAGCCCAGAGCCAACAAAATTGGTAAGGCAGTAACTGGTAAGATTAGTATTTTATATATATATAAAAAAGATAATTCAGTTTAACCACCAACAGTTTACTGCTGCTCTTCAGGGTGCTTAATGACCCATTGATCTTCAGTGGAAGAAGCCACCATTTTAAGATGCTGTATCAGAAGAAACAAGGGCACCTAGGATTCTACTTCTTCTGCATCATACATCCCCATTTCAAGGAGTTCATTCTTGGATCCAATCTTGCACAACTATTAATGAATGTAATGAGTTTGACCTGATTTAGGCCAGTCCCTTAGTAGTTTATGTCTTACATTAGAATAAATGGAGAGGGAGCAGCTAGGTGCCTCAGTGTGTCGGTTGAGGTCCTGGATTCAAATCTTGCCTTAGACACTTCCTAGCTGTGTGATCCTGGGCAAGTCACTTAACCCCCATTGCCTAACCCTTATTGCTCTTCTGCCTTGGAACCAATACACAGTATTGATTCTAAGACAGAAAGTAAGAGGTTAAATAGAAAGAATAACAAATAAAGGTTTACTTAGGTATAACAGAGTAAAGCCCTTCAGAGCAGGTAAGAGATGTTCATTGTTGGAGAATTTCTCAACTCAGGTTCCTAGAGAAACTAAAGAGAATCACACTCACCAGAAGATCTCCTGAAGTGGAGGCCAAATAAATTGAAAGGAAAAGACATTTATCAGTATACAAAGGAAGACTTCCTATTCATAGCTGCAACCCTCCCACCTACCTACACTGTACATATTGGGTTTATATGGCTTTTGTAGAGTATACAGAGGTTAACAGATGAAGTTGCTTTAATTTAATGTGAATGATTGGGGTTATAAATTGCATTCTGATCAGCTGGCTCTTGTGACTAGATTATAACTCTCTAGAAATGAGCCAGTAGTGAATGAGGGGAGGAACTGATTCATGCAGCCTGGGTGCTCCCATTCCTCTTTCTTGCTTACTACACACCTGTAAAACTGACTCCTGAGATAATATTTCATGAGAATGAAATAAAAGAGCCTTTGCCACACTAACACGAAGTTCAAGATTCTTTTGAGTAGATGGTTATCCCTCTCATAGAACAATCAGCATTCTGCTACATTTTACTGAATTGGTTATTATCCTACAACTTCCAGGACTGGAAAGGTCAGCAGTTTCTTTTACAACCTGCTTGCTCAATCAAACTCTTAGTGTGGCTAGAAATTTCTTCCCAGAAAAAAGAAAAGAGTTGTCATTTTAGTCACACAAAATGGTGTGTCTTTTATCTCTCCACATCCTCCAGGCTAAGGCATTGATTCACCCAAGTACAGCTTCTCCTGTTATTCTATTGAGTTGTGGTCACAGATCAGTGAAAAGAATAACAAGTCTTTGTGACTTGGATGTTTACTACCCAAGGGACCATGGAGCCACAGTAGTGGTATACATTTCAGTCTCCTAATCAAAATAAATCTCCAAGATACTTGCAATACCTTTTAAGAAACAGCTAGCATATCTTGCATTGGGTAGGGAGAGCTATAGCTCCCATCTTTCTAGGAAAAGCATGAAATTTGCTCAAATGTAAACATATGGGATTGTGTTTTCTATCTTATTATTACAGCCCAAAACATCTGAAATAATAAAAAAAATTGAGTATAAAATAATGAGTGTAAGTCTTCATGGTAATTTATAGTC
This sequence comes from Gracilinanus agilis, assembly GCF_016433145.1. NCBI lineage: Eukaryota > Metazoa > Chordata > Mammalia > Didelphimorphia > Didelphidae > Gracilinanus > Gracilinanus agilis. Next base: position 415,412,645 of record NC_058132.1, on the reverse strand, counting down.
ATGCTCCTAAAATAATCACTACATAGGAAGGGTTTTCGAAGAAACCGATATTTACAGAGAAAACAAAACCTGAGCAGAAACTCGAGCTTTCATTCATATAGTTCAAATTCTGAGGCAGCATATTATCATAACCAGAGTGGTAACCTTGGAGTCATAAAAACTTGAGTTCAAGTCCTACTTCTGATACATGCCAACCATGTGACTGCCCACTCCCATCATATTTTCTCCAAAGCCATTTGGGTCATCCTATTGCAATTCTTAAGAGATTATTGTTTTTATGTTTTACATCCATATAAGATCACTAGAACAATAATGATATTTATTATAAAGAAAGTCCTTTGTCTCAAGGAAGAGCTTAGACCCAATAACATTACTTGCAAATTATCAAAGGCAATTCAGCCTACTATCCTCTTCAATTCAGAGTCTCATTCATTCTCCATTTGCAATGTTTATAATAAACAAATAGAGAAATATAAATAATAAATGCATAGATGACAGAGACCAAGAGATATTTACAGATAATTTCTCTAGGTTGTCCATTCAGTTGTATATATCTATGATTTTTTCCCTTTATATATTGTCAAACTAAATTCTTTTGAGTAGCTAAGTATCCCATCTAAAAGACTCTGAAATGTTCTGTGGCTTAATTGAATACATTTCATATCATCCACAAACAGACACAAGACATATAAGGAATATTTTCAATTGTGATTTTATAGTAGGTCTCCTCTACCACAGTGATGAACACCGTTAGGGATCATAATATATACCTATTTTATGGCTCACTTTGATATTATTAACTAGAGATGTAACATATGTAACTGTATGACCCTGGGCAAGTCACTTAGCTCCAATTACCTAGCCCTTGCCACTCTTTTGTCTTGTTACTAAGAGAGAAGGTAAGCATTTTTTTCTTTTAAAGAGAGAGATATAACATGTTTCAAACTGGCTGTTACATATGTTAACACCAATTAGACTTTTGTTTCTCAATCCAGGCCATAAAGCTTTATTAATACATACAAAATAATACAAACATCAAAATTTTAGAGACAAAACACCAACCTGATTCCAAAAGGTCACTTGCTCAATCAAATTAGTATTAAGTAACTACTATTTGCCAGGTACTGTGCCAAAGGCTGGAAATACAAAGAATGACAAAAGAAAAGTAGTTCCTACTCTCAAACAGTTCACATGGAATAACCATGTCAAAACAGAATACAGATAGGATAAACTGGAAACTGTCTTAGAAGGAAGAGACTAGATGAAAGACTTCTGGGAAAGGCATTTTGGGACTTGAACTGAGGTGGGACTTTTACTGAGATTCAAAGAAAACCAAAAAATTGAGGTGGTAAATATGAGGAAAAGGAGCATTCAAAGTATGAGTGACAACCAATAAAAATGCTCAGAGTTGGGAGATTGAGTATTGTGTTTGAAGAGGATAGAGGAGGCTAATGTCACTGGATCAGAGTATGTGGAGGGAAATAAGTTGTGTAAGATGACTGGAAAGGTAGGAAAGGGTTAGATTATGAAGGGCTTTGAAAGCCAAACAGAATTTTATATTTGATCTTATAAGTAACTGGAGTTTTTTGAGTTCGTTGATTAGGTGGCATCAAACTTTTATTTAGAGAGATCATTTTGATAACTGGTTGGAGAATGAGTTGGAGTGGGGAAGACCATTCAGCAGATTATAGCAATAGTCCAGTATGAGTTGATGAAGAACAGCACCAGAGTGGTGGTAGTGACAGAGGCAAAAAGTAGGGAAGGAACATTGAAAATATTATGAAAGTAAAATCTTCAGCAGTTGACCACTGATTGAATATGAAAGTCGAGAGAGAATGAAGAGTCAAGGATGAAACCTAGAAGAATTCTCAACAATAATATGAAAAGTAGGAAGAGGACAGGATTTGATCTAGGGAAGATAATGAGTACAGTTTGGAACATAGTGAGTGTAAAATATCCAGGGGACATATAAGTCAAGATGTCTAAAATGTAGTGAGAGATGTGAGATTATAGGTCTAAAGAAAGGTTAGAGATGAATAAATAGATCTGAGAGTTGTTTTCATGGAAATGAGAAACTATAAGAGCTGATGAGATCATCAAAATGAAATTGCAAAGAGGGAGAAGAAAAAAGGAAATAGTAAATAGTTTTTGAGGGACTTCCACTGTTACTACCTGTAATGTCAGTGAAGATCCACCAAAGGGGAATGAGAAGGTACAGTCAGATAGGAAAAAGATAATGAGGAGAAAGCAGTATAAGAAAAACCTGAAGAGAAGTAACATAGAGAAGAGGGCGATTGACACTGTCAAAGAGGTCAAGAATGATGAAGATTGAAAAAAAAGCAATTGGATCTGGCAGTTCAGAGATCTTAAGATCTTTGAAAGAGAATGGTTTCAGTTGAATAATGGGATTTCAAACAAAATTGCAAAATTAAGAAGATGATGAGAAAAAGAGAAATGAAACAGCAATTGTAAGTGGCCTTCTCAAGGAATTTAGCCACAAAAGAGAAGAAAGATACAGCATTATAGTTAGCAGACATGAATTAGTGAGTGTGGATTTTTTTGAGGATATAGGTGAGATGGGTCTATTTGTAGGTAAAATAGAAGCAATATGCAGGGAGAGATTGAATATAAATGAAAGAGTACAGATGATAGATGGAAAAATATATTGGAGAGGACAGATTGGAATGAGATCATTTGTGCATGAAGAGAGATTTACCTTAGTAAGGAAAAAAGACTACCCCTTCCTATGAAAAAGTAGTGAAGAAAGAAATATTGGTGAATGACCTCAATTGGGGGGGGGAGTATAATAGAAGCAATGATCTCAATTCTTAATTAAGGGAGGGGGAGACACAGGAGGTTTGGGGAGGGATGAAAAGGTTTACAAGAGTTGCCATGGAGAGTTCAATAAGGAATAGATAAGCAAGATATAGTAGAATTACCTAGCAGCAATGAGGACCCAGTTAGAATAGTTTAATATAAATTTGTAGTGAATCCAGTCAGAATAGAAGCATAAGTTTCTCCAGCTTCATTCAGTAGCATATGTGGAGGAGCAAAGGTGGTGGATAATGGGAGTGATCAAAGGCTGAGCATCAACAAGGTATAATCAGGAAGATGATAAGGAGGTTGATTTAAGAGAGGACAATGTAGAGCTATATTGGTTCACGAAGGAGTCAAAATGGGGGAAAGAAGAAAGAGTGCTTTGTGCTAGGGAGATGGCCAACTAGAAAGTTGAGGGACCAATGAATTGGAGGCTATGGTGTAGATCAGTGGTTCCTAAACTTTTTTGGCCTACCACCCCCTTTCCAGAAAAAATATTACTTAGCCCCCTGGAAATAAATTTTTTTAATCTTAATAGCAATTAATAGGAAAGATAAATGGACCTGTGGCCATCACTACTCTCCTGGATCACTGCAGCACCCACCAGGGGGTGGGGGTACCCACTTTGAGAATCACTGGCATAGATGAAAAAACTTCTGGTATGAGGGCAGTAGGAAAGGAGAGAAAATTTATGAGCCATGTATTGAACAAATTGAGGAAGAAAGGAAGTGATCTGGGGGAAGGGGAGTATCTACAGATAAAAACAATCAGAATATTGATAGAGTGGTAGATATAAAAGAAGAAGAGAGGTTTCTCAGTGATGGTGGTAAGGAGGGAACCTAGAAGTGGTAGGAGGGTTGAAGGAAATGAAAATAAGGAATTAGGTGATGGGAAACTTGGGGAATTCGATTTGGAAGATCCAAGGGTTCAGAATCAGTGGGATGTAAAGGGTATGACCAAGTGTGAGGATGTTCATCACTGAGTGAAGAGTGTCACTCTTCCTGATAGAGGTTGGCAATCTGACTGGAGGCAAGCACAGCATGAAATGGGAGGGTCAGATGGTCAGATGGGAGGCCTTGCTTCACTGCTCCTCTTTCCTCCAAAGGGTATAGATCAGTTAGGAAAAAGGTACAGCAGAAGAAGGAGGTCGAACCTGCAAAACAGGAGAAAGAAGTCCCATTCCCTACCAACTTTCCTCCTCCTCTTCCCTCAAAGAACAGGTGCAGCAGAAAATGGAAAGTCCAAAGTCAAAGGGTAGGTTGCTCCTCTTTGCAATGGAGGTCCTCAACATCCCAGTCTGGCTACCTAAGAAGGCAGAAGTTGTCCTGTGCTGGCACATGTGGAAATAATTTCTTTGTGTCAAGGGAAAGTCCTTTGAGCAGATGAAAGATGCCTAGGTTGGCCCCTTGCTGCCTTCCCTCAGGGAATTCACTCAGATGAGCAGGAAATGAAAGGCACAAGGCAACAAGCCACAAGTTCAGAGGAACTCTGGCCCTTATTCTTATATCTGGAAATCTGGCAAGTCTTAGGTAGCAGGAAGGTAAACTCCCTGCATAGGGGAAGTCCTTGGGGCAAATGGAAGATACCTGTCCTGTTCCTTAGCACAGGAGATACATAGCCCTACACACAGTCAGAGGAAATCTTGGCCCCTCTTCTCCCAAAGGGAGAGTTGTAAAGCTTGTCTAATCTCTCTTTAAAAAAATCCAGCTCCTAGTTTTACTTACTAATTCAATATGTTTGTTTTTCCTCTAAAATTTTAAAATCTCCTTTAATTTTTGGGATGCCTGTTTTGGTTTTTAATTGGAGAGGGTTAATATGTTAGTTTTCAAGGTTGTTTTATTGCATGCACAATTTATTGACCTACCTTATAGAAGTATCCCTCCCAAGTACTGCTTTGGCTGCATCCTGTAAATTTTGATGTATTGTCTTGTTGTTTTCATTATTTTCAATGAAATATTTGATTGTTCCTTTTGTTACGATTAAAAATGATAAAGACTGATATAATAATAAAAATTAGTAGTTTAATTAAAGCCATGCTGATAGGAATAAAATCATTAGACCACACGCCTGTAAGAATTCACATTGCCTCAGCCATTTTTACCTTTCGTGTTGTGTGCTCAGGTAGCTAAGAGGGCCACTTCCTCCTCACTCAGGAGACTTATCCCCTCTCTTACATCATCATACTTCCTGTTTGCCATGAGGAATCATGGGAAATGTAGTTTCAAAGTCCCCACGTGTCCATAGGAAATATATAACATACATTTAAATGGCATCTTCCCAATTCCAAATATACAATTCCCCCTGAGATCCGGCAAAAAAAAGGTTGGTCCTTTTTCTTCGCTGGATCTGTAAACATAGACAACTTCTAAATTTTAGGAATTTGGGGGATAAAAGAAATAGATGAACAAATGGATAAAACTAGCCGCATTGACAAAAAAAACAATTTGGGGGCAGTCCCCTATTGGCATAATAGTGTACATTTAAAACAATATATTCAACTTAATTTCAACTCCCCATAATTCAATTAACTGCACCCCAAGGTTCAAAATTTGGTCTTTATGGTACAGTGAAGGCTTTTCAGGCATCTTCTTGGTGTCTTCACCAAACAGGTTCGTCGTCTGGATTCTGGGGAGATGGCAAGGTCCTTATCCTGAAATTACTTTCAAAGAATTTAAACTTTACATTATAGATTACAAAACATACATTTTCTTCTAAGAATTATACATTTCCCCCTGAAATTATTCCTAAAAGAGTTAAATATACATATATTTTTACATTATCGAAATTTAAAAAAAAAAACAAAAAACTTAACACACATTCCCCTGAGGGAAATTCTAAACACAACTTCTTTCCTTGAAAAGGGTACCTCAGGTCAGCTAAGGATGAGTGGCTGAGTCACAGGGGTTGTATGAAATCATTTGGCAAAATAAAAAGAATAAAATTCAAGAAAAAAGAAGAAAAAATTAACTTGTGAATGAAATGTAAAATGTGCAAAAAATGTAGGGAAAATAAACTTATAACAGGCTTTTGAAACAAGGCCCAATGAAAAGGGATTTAAGCAGTTTGCTATTACCCACTTAGGGCCAGGACTTAAGGGAAATGTCTCTCTCTGATCTGATTTGCCATCAACTTTTCAGGGAAGTGAGCCAAATAAATAACCAATCTTAGGTGCTGGCCTAGGAATTTAAGTCGAGGGGACCCACGTCCTCTAAAGTTTTAGAAAAGACTGGGACTCCAGGACTCAAACCCCAACTTCTAAGCCCTAAAGTATTGCCATAGACTTCTGCAATCCATGCAGATTTTTAGTCAAGTGACCATGTGCTTTCTTAGCACTATTAACAGTTCTCATGTTCCCTTCTCCTGGAATCAGACAGAAAGGCATTAAATCACAGTCCCATATTCTCCATCTCAGGCTCAGGTATTTGCATTAAGCTTATATTGCTGTAGAATCAGAAAAAGGATAAATAATGATCATATATGTACTTCCAGTACAAGATGAGAAAAAGGAAAAATAAATTGCTCTAATTAAAAAAATGTTTTAAAATAAAAAATAATAATAATAATAATTATTATATATATATTTATATATAGCTTAGAACTAGAAGGGTTTTGTTACCCAAAAATGAGATTTTCTGTGAGAGAACGTGGATCTTACAAATAGCAGATTCACAATGCACATTCAAATAGAGTACCATAATTTCCAATAACACATTTTAAAACAATAAACAATGATGTTTTAAAAAATCATATACTTGTTACAACTTTTAAATCTTAGCTAAGAGTTTCTCAACAAATTCTGTTACGGCTTCCATAGCAAAATCTGATATTTGAAAAAAGAAACCTTCTGGTAAATCATCCTCAGATAAGAATATACAGGAGCTCCTTGGCTTCCTGTTTTAAAAAGCAATCCCGGGTAGGAAATTTTATGCTTCTACCCATTTAAGGCAACAATTTTTCTTATAATAAAATATATAAAAGTTTATCCTATAAGACAACAATTCTTTAGGATCTAAAGTAAAAGTTAAAAAAACCTCTTGTAAAATTACAAGTCAATTCTCAAGGCATGGAAACTTCCAAGGTTCTACACAATTACCAAGACAGAATAAAATTTAAAAAAACATGTGTTCCTATAAGATGTTATAACCACAGTGTTTTTGATACAGTAAGCTTTGAGTAAATTAGGAAATATAATAAAATCATAAGCAGAAACTTCATTAGCTTAAAATGATTCAGTGCAACAGGAAAATCAACGAAATAAGCAAGATTAATTCACAAAACTAATTAGCAAAATGCAGTAAGATACAGTCTCTTTGAAAGTCATTCAGTTCTGAAAGGTTTTGTTTTTTTTTAAGGTTTTTTATAATCAGTCTCTGCTCTTAGTTCAGAGTTCCCGAGCAGGTATGGGGTGAATTTCTTCCCCCGAGTTTTAGTTTTTAATAATGGCAAAAGTTTGAATAGGCCATGTGCCCAATGAAGAGTAATCACTAGTTCAAGGTTCAGACGCTAGGTCCACGTGGGTTGGGTCGTGGATTCTGGGCTAGAGAAAAGCTTAGGTCAGTTTTGTAGAAAATATCCACGTGGAGGGCTTGTGGGCGGGGGTTTCTCCGTGGAGGGCAAGAATGGCCTTTCAGGTTAAGAGTTCTCTATAAGAGAGTAGGGAGAAAAGGGGGATACTTCCCAAATCTTTAGCAGCAGAGGCTGAAGCTGAAACGGCAGAACTCATGAAGTCAGGGCGCGGGTGGCTCCTCAGAAATTTCAGGATTCAGTAAGGCAGGAACGGAGAAAAGGTCTGCTCCAGTGAGTCAGGAAAAGCAGCAGAGATCAGAGTAGGCAGGAACTTGAGGCAGTGGTCTGTACCGGGGGGCCTGGCAGGGATGGAGTCCAGGTCAGGAGTCAGAAGTGGCGACAGAGGCACTGGCAGGGCACCGGCATTTTGCTTTTAAAGCCAGAAGCCAGAATCGGCTGGCCTGACCTCCCAAGGTGGTTTGGGCTGGACTGGCTGGCTGAGTCCCATGGGAGGCAAAAACATGCTGTTGCTTATAGTGAAAGCATGGCGAAGAAAGCCACTTTCCTTTTTTAAAAGAATTGCCCAAAAGAGCTGAGCAAGATGGCCAAAAAACAGGCATAGCTCTCTTTAGGCTATCTGGAAAATTAAGAATTTGAATTTCGACCTTGCTGTTGCCATTATTGTTATGATTAAAAATCATAAAGACTGATATAATGAGAGAAATTAATAGTTTAATTAAAGCCATGCTAATAGGGATAAAATCATTAGACCACGCGCCTGTAAGAATTCACATTGCCTCTGCCATTTTTACCTTTCGTATCACGTGCTCAGGTAGCTAAGAGGGCCACTTCCTCCTCACCCAGGAGATTTATCCCCTCTCTTACATCATCATACTTCCTGTTTGCCATGAGGAATCATGGGAAATGTAGTTTCAAAGTCCCCACGTGTCCATAGGAAATATATAACATACATTTAAATGGCATCTTCCCAATTCCAAATATACAA
>NC_058132.1:415397317-415404007 GCF_016433145.1 Gracilinanus agilis | reverse complement strand
CTAAATCATCCTCAGATAAGAATATACAGGAGCTCCTTGGCTTCCTGTTTTAAAAAACAATCCTGGGTAGGAAATTTTATGCTTCTACCCATTTAAGGCAATAATTTTTCTTATAATAAAATATATAAAAGCTTATCCTATAAGACAACAATTCTTTAGGATCTAAAAGTAAAAGTTAAAAAACCTCTTGTAAAATTACAAGTTAATTCTCAAGGCATGGAAACTTCCAAGGTTCTACACAATTACCAAGACAGAATAAAATTTAAAAAAACATGTGTTCCTATAAGATGTTATAACTGCAGTGTTTTTGATACAGTAAGCTTTAAGTAAATTAGGAAATATAATAAAATCATAAGCAGAAACTTCATTAGCTTAAAATGATTCAGCACAACAGGAAAATCAACAAAATAAGCAAGATTAATTCACAAAACTAATTAGCAAAATGCAGTAAGATACAGTCTCTTTAAAACTCTGAGTTCTGAGGTTTTTTAAAAATAAGGGGTTTTTTAAGTTCAAAGTTCTAAGCAGGTACAGAGTGAATTTCATCCCCTGATGTTCAGTTCTTAATCACAAGAAAGTTTGAATAGGCCATGTGCCCAATGAAGAGTAATCACTAGTTCAAGGTTCAGACACTAGCATCCACGTGGGTTCGTGGGTTCTGGGCTAGAGAAAAGCTTAGATCAGTTTTGTAGAAAATACCCACGTGAAGAGCTTGTGGGTGGGGGGTTTCCCCGTGGAGGGCAAGAATGGCCTTTCAGGTTAAGAGTCCCCTATAAGAGAGTAGGGAGAAAAGGGGATACTTCCCAAGTCTTTAGCGGCAGAGCTGAAGCTGAAGCGGCGGCGTACGTCAAGTCAGGGCGGAAATCTCAGGATTCGGGATTCACAGGAGTGGTCTGCACTGGTGGGCTTGCGGCAGGAACATGAGGCAGCAGGAAAAGTGGCAGAGATCACAGGCACTGGGGCACTGGCAGGCTCCAGGTGCGGCAGGAAGCAGCAGGAAGGGAGACCAGGTCAGGACCCAGGAGATCAGCGGCAAGACAATACTAGCTGGGCTCCGGTAATTTGGGGTTTAAAGCCAGAAGCCAGAATCGGCTGGCCTGACCTCCCAAGATGGGTTGGGCTGGACTGGCTGGCTGAGTCCCACCTGAGGCAAAAACGTGCTGTTGCTTTTAGCAAAAGCATGGCGAAGAAAGCCAGACTCTGTTTTAATTATTGTTATTGGCCAAAAAGAAAGCATGGCTATTGTTTCTGGAAGGCTATCTGGAAAGTTGAGAATTTGAATTCCAAACTTTGTATGGTTGCCATAATTGTTACGATTAAAAATGATAAAGACTGATATAATAATAGAAATTAGTATTTTAATTAAAGCCATGCTGATAGGGATAAAATCATTAGACCACACGCCTGTAAGAATTCACATTGCCTCAGACATTTTTACCTTTCGTGTTGTGTGCTCAGGTAGCTAAGAGGGCCACTTCCTCCTCACCCAGGAGACTTATCCCCTCTCTTACATCATCATACTTCCTGTTTGCCATGAGGAATCATGGGAAATGTAGTTTCACAGTCCCCATGTGTCCATAGGAAATATATAACATACTTTTAAATGGCATCTTCCCAATTCCAAATATACACTTTAATTGGTTCTTTAATCCATTTATTATTAGAATTAAGTTACTTGGTTTCCAGTTAATTTATAATGTTTTAAATGCCTATTATTGAATATAATTTTATTGAATTATGGTCAGCAAGACATGCACTTGATATTTCTGCTTATTTGCATTTGTTTTTGAAGTTTTGATTCCCTAATATATGCTCAATTTTTGTGAAGGTGCTATCACAGCTGATAAATAAGTATAATCTTTTCTATTCCTATTCAATATTCTCCAAAGGTCTAACATATCTATTTTTTCTAAAAATCTAATCAGACTTTTCATTTTTGGTTTATTTTTGAGTTTACAAGAAACAAACAGATCTTTCACTATTAAAATTTTGTCTATTTTTCCATGTAACTCATTTAACTTTTCTTTTAAAATTAAGATGCTATCTTATTTGGTGTATATGTGGCTAGCATTTATGTCAGTTCATTGTCTTTAGTTTCTTTTCCTAACAAATTCATTATGTCTTTTAATTAGGTTTTCTTTTTTGCTGTTGTTTTGTCTAAGATTATGATTGATACCCCTACCTTTTCTACTTCAACTGAAATATAATAGATTCTGTTGCAACTTTTTTTTAAAACTCTATGTATACCTTTCTTTTGTAAGTGTGTTTCTTTTAAGTAACATGTCATTGAATTCTGGTTTCTAATTCTATGCTGGGCATAGAATTTTTTTTAATATTTTATGGGCAAGCTCATCCCTATTCACATTTATGGTTATAAGTATTAATTGTGCATTTTCCCTCCATCTCATTCTATTATGCATGCCCTTTTCTTTGTTTCCTGTATCACCTCCCCATAGAAGAATGTAAGCAGTTTACATTTGTTTATCCCTTTATCATTGTTTGTTTGTGTTTCCTTTAACTGTTGTGTTTGAATCAGAAAATTTCTACACATCTATAATGTTTTCACAAGGGATGTTTCACAAGTTTTCTTTTCCAATAAAAACCATACCCCGCCCCCACCTTTGGATTGTGCTTACTTTTGCTGGACAAGCTATTGTGTTAAAAGTTTTCTATTCCTTTACCATTGTAGGTTCTAGATTGTGTATGATGCCATTTAGTATCTGATTTCTTTCTAACTTGCTTCTTGCAATAATTCATCTTTGAACTAAACATTATAGATATGGACTATCATGTTCCTAGGAGTTTTCAGTTTGGGTTTTTTTCAATAGGTGACTGGTGGATTCCTCTACTTTGCCCTCTCATTTGAAGATATATGGACATTTTTCTTTTAAGATTTCTTGAAATGAATGTCTAGGCTCTTTTTTTGGTTGTGATGTTCAAGTGATCCAATGATTCTTCAATTTTTTCTGCTTGATCTATGGAAAAATCCTTGATTTGTTTCCTAGGTCAGTTGTTTTTACTGTATCTTCTATTTTCTGCTATTTTTTCAGTTTTTTTATTTTGTTTTCCTATTTCTTGTTGTCTCATAGAGTCATTGGCTTCTACTTGGTGCCTTCCAATTTTCAAAGAGATTGTTGGTTTGATATAGTTTTGTACTTCTTGTGCCAAACTGTTAATTTCCTATCCAAATCTTTCTTTCATAGCTTCCATTTATCTTCCCTCACCTACCAGTACTTCTTATCAAAATGTATATTGAAATCCCCAACCAGAAACTTGATTGGGTGATAAATATGAAGCAGATTATTCACTTTCTTATGGACCAATTTAACCTCTCCATAGAAGTGGTGGGGAGGTGAATTATTTAAGGCCAGAATTAAAGAGGAGGGGGAAAAAACTGCCTTCTAGTCATTGAACTCATTGAAAAAAGTAGGAGAGTGTCCTGGAGATCTATAGGAAATAGCTACCAAAAACTTGATAAGTATGAGCTGAATGATGGAAGTCCCTTTGAGTAGTAGAGGGAGATGTTGAAAGTGGTGATAATGGGGCCCAGTGAGTAATCCAACTCTCCCACCTTGACCAGTAAGTTTAGAGGTATCAGTGAAAGTGTAACCAATAATGGAAAGAGTATCCAGAAAGCTTGTATCTTTACAAAGGAGCTATGAGTACAAGAATAGGAGGGACTGAGAAAGAAAAAAGGTTAAAAAGGAAAATTATTTTGTCCTAGTAAGTGTGTTTTATCTCAGGGCTCCTGACAAGGTTCCCTGTCAAGCCAGAGGCTGTATGTTTCTATGGAGGTATTATTCTGGCAAATCTCAAATCTCTGAATTCCCTTTCTCAACCCTGCAAAAAGTAGATGACTCATCCCAGCCATAGAAGAAAAGAATGAGAATCAAGGAAACAACTACCTCAGGGAAGTCAGTGTAAGTCACTGCAATGAGCTAGAAGCCAAGGTAAAAAGGCTGACCCAAAGGTGGAGTTGTGTATATAGAGAGATAGAGTCAGAGAGACAGAGATGGGGAAGGGGGGCAGCTGAGAGAGACAGATAGAGACAGAGGCAGAGATTATATAAAAGGATAAAAAAAGGGGATAAAAACATGAGCTGTGTATAAAGAAACAAGTGAAGAAAAATTCAAAGAAAAGAGCTGAACCACCATGAACTAAACTTCACGACCCACCTACAAGTGGGAAACAGAAGGGAATGGGTGATGTACCCTTTCTAGACCCTTCAGTGAACAGTGAAAGGAAGCAGGGAGACCAATTTGAAGGCTGTTATAGTTATCCAAGAGAGAGAAGTGATTAGGTGCCAAACTGGAGTTGTAGCTAGGGAAATATAGAATCCTTTTTTGAGAAATGTCATAAATATAGGGGGGAAAAGATTTAGAAGTTGGAGGTTGAATGCTGGGATGAATGTGAAGTGAAAAGTGAAGAATCAAGGATGATACCAAAATTGTAAACTTGTGTTATTCAGAGTACATGCATAAAACCAATCAACCATTACTTATGTTTATTCAGGCTAATGGGACATTAACAAAACTTATACTCGTTTTTTTTAAACCCTTACCTTCTGTCTCAGAAACAATTCTAAAACAGAAGAGTGGCAAGGACTAGACAATTGGGATTAAATGATTTAGCCAGGGTCGGACAACTAGGAAGTATCTGAGGCCAGATTTGAGCCCAGGTCCTCTCAACTCTAGATCTGGTGCTTTAAGTACTATACTACTTACCTGTCCCAAGACTTACATTTATCAATACATTCACTAAAACAATTATCAAAAACTGTAGGAATAAACCACTAACCTGATTCTTAAAGGTGTCATCCTGGTATTCCTGACAAGGTTTCCTCGCTGCTTAGCCAGAGGCTGGGTGTCTCCCTCCAAGATCTGGCAAATCTCCATCAATAAGTACTACTCTCTGTTTTAATTTTACTGACAGTGTTACTATATCAGTTTACAATGGTCTCAATTTGCTTTTTTCTATTATATTTCCAGTGGGGTAGATATTGTCCAGGGTATTCTCCTTCAAAAGTTTTCTTGAAGATTTTGGCCTTAAGCTCTGCATCTTTAAATGTAATTATATATGTTCATATTTCCAAGTGCATGAAACACAAAAGTGTATCTTAGTCTTGACCCAAGAGTAGGCCAATAGGAGGCAGCTGGGTAGCTCAGTGGATTGAGAGCCAGGCCTAGAGACAGGAGGTCCTAGGTTCAAATCCGGCCTCAGACACTTCCCAGCTGTGTGTCCCTGGGCAAGTCACTTGACCCCCATTGCCTACCCTTACCAATCTTCCACCTATAAGTCAATACACAGAAGTTAAGGGTTTAAAATTAAAATAAAAAAAAAAAAGAGTAGGCCAATAACTAGAACCTCTGGCTTGTTTTTATAATTCTAGATAAAAGTATTTATGTTACATCTCCATTCTGATTGGTAGCCTATGCTTATGATGAAAGGAAACTATTTAAAGTCTTGATCTCCTCACATCATTAACAAATTTTATCAGCTACTTAACATATTTGGAACATATACAAACATCATTAATAGTTGTTTTCCAAATTTCAAAGACATGGGGCATCTAGATGGCTCAGTGGATTAGGAACCAGGCTCAGAGACAAGAGGTCCTGGGTTCAAATCTGGTCTCAGACATATCCTAGATGTGTGACCCTAGGCAAGCCACTTAACCTATTGCCTAGTCCTTACTGCTCTTCTGCCTTGAAATTAATACACAGTATAGATTCTAAGACAAAAGGTAAAGGATGAAAAATATTTTGAAGTCATATACATGCCATGAATATTTGTTTACCAAATTTCAGAGATATACACACATCTTTAATAGTTTACCATATTTGGGGGACCCACACTTTATTGCCAAACTATACCACTAAAGTCCTTACTTATAGAAAAACAGCTTACATAATAACTACTTAGTCACAAAATGAAGACTTAAAACAAAGTGAAATTGCTCGTCCTAATATACTTATGCTCACTATATTCCATTCTTTAGCTGATAACTACTTCTCCAACCAAGATTATTAAAACTATATAGCATTATATATACATTAAAACTATATAGCAATTCCAAACCTGTAATGCTTATGTTTCTTAGGATTAGAACTAGCAGCATCTACGAGCATTAATATCACATTAAGTATTAGAACATCTTTAAACAAATCCTTGCCAGACAAGAAGAGTTGTCCAAATCAAGATTTTCCAGTTGTCTCCCATGGCAAGTCTTCTGGAAACTACAAATAATACCCAGGACAAGAATTTGCAGTTTTTTAATCTTCTCTTATTTCTAATGTCCTACAATTCTTTAATACAAATTAGATATATTGATCATATTCCCTTTGCAGAGTCCAGCCTAAATATTTAATTACTAGAATCTTCTCATGGTTTGTTACAGTTCTGCTCTGTTTCAGTCAAGTCAGTTCAATAACTGCTTTATACTTGAAAGGGGTGCTATAATTTTAAATTTATCTCCAAACACAGGATTATTTCTCTAGTTATTTAATAGGGTAGACTGAATGCCCCTGTCCAATTTTCTCATGTGCCCTAAGATATCTCTGCCTTCCTCAATTTGTTAATATGATCCAGTTTCTCTTTTTTTTTTAACATTTATTAATATTCATTTTTAACATGGTTACATGATTCATGCTCCTCCTTTCCCCTTCAACCCCCCCCCGCAGCCCCCCTAAC